>NC_084604.1:38839922-39039922 GCF_033807715.1 Cololabis saira | reverse complement strand
ACATTAATGTTTTCATACCTTTAAACATATTTAAAGGCAAAAACATGGCACCAGTTATTCTGGTGTCCAACAAAACATTCCTTTTTTTTGGGCATAAACAAAAAAAATACCGAAAGTAAGGAAAGGGAGGAAAGAAATGAAGGAAGGAAGGAAGGAAGGAAGGAAGGAAGGAAGGAAGGAAGGAAGGAAGGAAGGAAGGAAGGAAGGAAGGAAGGAAGGAAGGAATGAAGGGAAAAAGAAGGAAGGAAGGAAGAAAGGGAGGAAGGAAGGAAGGAAGGAAGGAAGGAAGGAAGGAAGGAAGGAAGGAAGGAAGGAAGGAAGGAAGGAAGGAAGGAAGGAAGGAAGGAAGGAAGGAAGGAAGGAAGGAATAAGAGAGAAATAGAGATTCATTTCCGTTGACCAAAACAAGACGAAATGTTCCTTAATGTCCGTGTTTTCAGTAGTTTCCTCTGGTTTAGTTTAGTTTAGTCTATGATATATGATTCTACATCATTCTGACGAGAGGAAAACCCTCATCCTTCTCTACATGTAGAAGAAGCTGCTGCTGCAGAGGCTGCAGAGGAAGTGGGTCAGGACGGTAATTCCTTATGAGAGGAGAGAGCAGAGGAACTGCCAAACGTTGTCACTCTCTGTTACACAGCAGTAGAAATACCAACGGCACAAACCGACACTGAGACGGAGAAAGAAGCAGGGGAAAGAGAAGGAAAAGGGGAGAAAAAAAGGAGAAAGTGGGCGATAACAATGGTGGAATAAAGGGGTGGAGATGAAGAGGCAACAAAACATGCCAGAAACAGAGTGGGAGGAGATCAGAGTGGAAGGATGGAGAACGAGACTAAGAGCAAACAGTGCAAAAAAGACTGATAGGGCTAAGAAAGTGAGAATAAATGGAGGTCTGGGGGAGAGAGGAGGCAGAGACTGAGCTGTGAAGCAACGCAGGGATTAATGGAGATGTGTGCTGGAGGAGGAGGAGAGGAGGAGAGGAGGAGAGGAGGAGAGGAGGAGGAGGAGAGGCGGCCGACGGACAGCTGTGCTGACTGGACCCATCCTTTTGTCAAAAGGAAAAAAAGATGAAAGATCCTTTTCAAACCTGAACAGCACACACACACACACACATACTGTAGATGTATGCGCACAACACACACATGCACACACACACATAGCTGTATGCACACACACACACACACACACACACACACACACACACACACACACACACACACACACACACACACACACACACACACACACACACGTACAGTAGGCCAGCCATCTGGAAAAGTGTCGTTAGTCAGCCTTCACAGAGATATGGAGGGAGCCGGAGCAAATAGGAAGAGAGAGAAGCAGAGACGTAGAAAAGGATGAAGCGGGAGTTTTGTGTCAGTGTGTGCTAGGAATGGGTGATATTTTACCGTTCACGATAAACCGTCAAAAAAATTCCCCACGGTAAGAATTTGTATCTCACGGTAAAAAAGATAAATTCCCGTTGATGATGTTTTTGTGTAAAGATGATTTATGGTTCTGCGTTAAGTCCATGCACAACGTACGTGAAGGAAGGAAGGAAGGAAGGAAGGAAGGAAGGAAGGAAGGAAGGAAGGAAGGAAGGAAGGAAGGAAGGAAGGAAGGAAGGAAGGAAGGAAGGAAGGAAGGAAGGAAGGAAGGAAGGAAGGAAAGGAAGGAAGGAAGGAAGGAAAAAAAAAACGATAAATTCCCATTGGGTGTAGTTTAGTATTTAGTATATTTTAGAGCAGTGTTTTGGCTCCAAAGACTGAATGTGGTGATAGATTTATAGTTACAAAGGTGGAGTTGAATTGGTATTTTTTTATCGTCATTTTTATCGTTATCAGGATAAATGCCAGAAATGATCGTGATACATTTTTTTAGTCCATACCGCCCATCCCTACTCTCCACACAGAAGAGGGGTCAGGGTTGGCAGAGAGCTGACTCTGCAGCCGTTTGCCGTAGCTCCGCTTTTCTCTTCTGATCTCCCTCGTCAGCGTGTTCCTGGCCTGCTTGAACAGGGCTTGATCACCGCTCCTGTAGGCCTCCTCCTTGGCTCGGCGCAGCTTCCTGAGGTTCGGTGTGAACCAGGGCTTGTCGTTGTTGTGTGTGCAGAAGGTCTTGGTCTGCACACTAGGAATGGGTGATATTTAACCGTTCACGATAAACCGTCCAAAAAAAATCCCCACGGTAAGAATTTGTCATCTCGCTGTAAAAATGATAAATTCCCGTTGATGACGTTTTTGTGTAAAACTGATTTTATGGAAGGAAGGAAGGAAGGAAGGAAGGAAGGAAGGAAGGAAGGAAGGAAGGAAGGAAGGAAGGAAGGAAGGAAGGAAATGAGCCAGAAAGAAAGATATGAGCCTGAAAGAAAGAAAGAAAGAAAGAAAGAAAGAAAGAAAGAAAGAAAGAAAGAAAGAAAGAAAGAAAGAAAGAAAGAAAGAAAGAAAGAAAGAAAGAAAGAAAGAAAGAAAGAAAGAAAGAAAGAAAGAAAGAAGAAGATACATTCCCATTGGTGTAGTTTAGTAGTATTTAGTATCTTTTAGAGCAGTGATTTGGCTCCAAAGACTGAATGTGGTGATAGATTTATAGTTACAAAGGTGGAGTTGAATTGCTATTTTTTTATTGTCTTTTTTATCGTTATCGGGATAAATGCCAGAAATGATCGTGATAAATCTTTTAGTCCATACCGCCCATCCCTAGTGTGTAACCGAGAGGCAGAAAGAGAGGCTGATGGTGCAGCCGAGCGAGGATGGGAAGAGCCAGAGAAGTGGTGAAGATTTATCCGTGCTTATGACTCAATGCGATTTTCATCAATACTTTAACTATGTTTTTATTTATAAAAAGTATTGTATTTACAGGACGAAAGTGAAAAGACAATCATGCCGACTTCGCACCGGAAGGGTTTAAGGTGTCTTTACCGCTTCCCGGCATTGCAACACAACCAAATACGTTTTGTTTTTTTTTCCCTTGTCTGCACACATATTAATGATTGATACCATGACGGTAGAAACCAAAAGCATATATAAGTGCATTATTACTATAATTAAATATATATACATATATATACGCATACATATGCGTACACATACATAAATATACACATACAAACCCAGTGATTTTTTATTTTTATTGTATTTTTTTTTGTGGGTGGGAGGGGGGGGGGGGTGACGACATCCACTGCCAATCCAGGAAGCAGGAACACACGGAAACACACGTCAGGCACTGGAAATCTGCAACAAAAAACCACAAACAAAACACGAAACCGGCACGGAGCCAACCAAAACAACAACAGCAATCGACCTAAATCTTGAGATCTGATCGCAGTCTGAGCTAAGCTACCGTTACCGCTACCTAACCCTAAAACTAGAGAGCCAGCATGCAGGTGAACAAGCCAGTGTGGTGTGTGTGTGTGTGTGTGTGTGTGTGTGTGTGTGTGTGTGTGTGTGTGTGTGTGTGTGTGTGTGTGTGTGTGTTTATGTATACGTTTGTGTGGCTGTGTATGTTTGTGTATATGCATGTGACTAAGTGGCTGTGTGTGTGTGTGTGTGTGACTAAGTGGCTGTGTGTGTGTGTGTGTGTGTGTGTGTGTGTGTGTGTGTGTGTGTGTGTGTGTGTGTGTGTGTGTGTGTGTGTGTGTGTGTGTGTGTGTAATAAACCAAACAAAGCTCTACCTGAAGTGTATCTATAGTGGGGGAGGGGGGGGAGCAACCCCGCCACCCGCGAGACCAGAGGCCGACACGGAAGAGCCCGGAACCCCAGGCCACCGGCAACCCCACAGAGGGGAGAACCAACCAAATACGTTTAATATTATCAGACACTTTACTTTTGTCTCGTGCAACTTGTGACATTTTATAAGATAATCGGCACCAACAGCTAAAGGGTACGGTGGCCGAGACCCGACATTGCTGAAATAAAAGTAACGCTGCAAACACAAACAAACGCTGCTGCAAATAAAATAAACGCTGCAAATATAAATAAACCCCACTGCAAATAAAATAAAAAAACGACGCAAAAAAAATTCAACTTTAATGTGCCTCCTAAACTGGCCACCGTGCCAGAAACTACAAGACCAGCATGCCTTGCGATTGAGGGTGGCGCCTAAATCGGCACGCATCCAATCACGATTGAGGCACTGATGACGGCACCGCAGCCCGCGGAGTGCAAACTCCATTCGAGCCCAGCACTCACTCTCTCTCCCTCAGCCAGCGGACCGAACGGACGTTCTGCCGTCGGTGCAGCCGCTGCCGCATCTACTCACCTTTTCCCCGAGAGCCTGGGTGCGGGGGAGGGAGCCGTTCAGGACCTGCATTAACAGGCCGGGGCGTAAGATCCGATACCAGAGCGCTGCGCTCTCAACTCTCTCTGTCTGCTAACTCCTGTCTTCCTCAGAGCACTTTCCCACACCAGGGACCGTGCCGTCCAGGACGACTGCTCCGCCAGAACCCGCCGTAGAAGCTCCAGCTTTAGACCCGCGATCCCCTCCCGCATTTCGTCGACACACACGGGACGTGAGCCGACGTTCCGAGGGAGGAACCGGCCCCCCGTGCGCAACGAGGCCGTTGTTGAGGCCAGCGGTCAGGACCAGAGAGCCGGCGTGAGGCGCCGCTGCAGCAACTGTTGCCCTTTTCTTTTTGAAGTTAGGAGCAGGAGAAAGAGACTGAGGAACCGCTCGCTATCGGAGCATCCCCGCCAGAAGCGATCGGCGGTGGGATCAAAGCTGAACCGAAACTCTCCGACACCGGGAACCCCCGGCAGGAACCCGGTCACCACTGACAGAGCCCGCACCCAGATCCAGAATCCAGAGGAGACGTGAGGCTGCGTTTGGGCGATCAGTCAGTTAGAGCGTCAGTTACTGTAGTTACTGTATACACGTTACTGTGCATTATCATTATTGCATTAGGTTTATTCTGTGGCGCCATTTTCACGTTTTTAAACGCCGTGTTTATCATCCGATTGCACGTGGCGTTGCGGGGGGCGCGTTTAAATACCACAGAAGCCCCGCCATCTTTAAATGTTTTGAACCGTACACGACCGTTGGATCGCGTTTATTATTGTTGTGTTTTTCTTTTACATTCCATGCATTTAACTTTCATTTTTATTGATTGTTGTTTTTCTTGTTAGTTAATGGTTTTATGTTAATGTAGTGTGCCATCAGGATTTATTTGGGTGTTGCGTTACCATCTTTTTGACACCTGTATGTAAATTAATTCTGATTGATTTTTAATGAGGAGTTGTTTGTGTTTCATACAAACAAGGAAGGAAGGATGGAAGGAAGGAAGGAAACAAGGAAAGAAGGAAGGAAGGAAGGAAGGAAGGAAGGAAGGAAGGAAGGAAGGAAACAAGGAAAGAAGGAAGGAAGGAAGGAAGGAAGGAAGGAAGGAAGGAAGGAAGGAAGGAAGGAAGGAAGGAAGGAAGGAAGGAAGGAAGGAAGGAAGGAAGGAAAGAAGTAAGGACGGGAGAAAAGAGGAAGGGAAGAAGGAAGGAGAGAGCAGGAGGAAAGAAGGAAGGAAGGAAGGAAACAAGGACATAAGGAAGGAAGGAAGGAAGGAAGGAAGGAAGGAAACAAGGAAAGAAGGAAGGAAGGAAGGAAGGAAACAAGGAAAGAAGTAAGGAAGGGAGAAAAGAGGAAGGGAAGAAGGAAGGAGAGAGCTGGAGGAATGAAGTAAGGAAGGAAGGAAGGAAGGAAGGAAGGAAGGAAGGAAGGAAGGAAGGAAGGAAGGAAGGAAGGAAGGAAGGACAGGAGAATTAATTTTGTCATTTTGACCCGAACACGGTACCAGGGTTGACTTGATAAACTTTCTGCCGCTTTAAGCAGCAGAAATGCTCAGAGCTGTAAATCCCTCTCTGTTTTCTCACGGCTCTCCGACGGCGTTTACAGCCGTTCAGCGGCAGCAGATGGTCGTTCCTCTTCCATGGCGAGTTTCCAGGCCCCAAGCGTTCGTTAACACGGGCCCGGTGCCATCGGATCAAAGCCAATCACCATCACACGGCGTTTATATCGAGTATAACCGTCATTAACGGTGTCTCCCACCAGCTCCACGGTCAATAAACGACCGCTGGAAAACAGGGATGGACACCAAAGAGTGCTCATCGATGAGAGGAATTGACTTGGGTGGGAGTCGATTCGCTGCAAATAGAGACGGTGAGTGACTGTCTGCCGGAGTAAACTCACCAACTTCAGAAGGAGAAAAGGTTCATTAGTATGCAGGTTTCAGTCAGGCAGGAGATGAGTGATGCTCTTCCTGTGTCAGGATTTAGCAGATTAAAAACTCCCTGCGTCACGGACCTGCCTGCCAGGAATAACCTGCGTTTTTAACTCGTGAAAGCAGAACTGGAGCTCTGTAAAACATGGAATCATGGACGACTGAACCGTTTATGATCACATGACTCCATCTGCAGGATGATACGTGTTTAACCTGGTGCTGTGGTCAAGGGAGGGGGAGGAAGGAAGGAAGGAAGGAAGGAAGGAAGGAAGGAAGGAAGGAAGGAAGGAAGGAAGGAAGGAAGGAAGGAAGGAAGGAAGGAAGGAAGGAGAAAAGAAGGAAAGAAGGAAAGAAGGAAGGAAGTAGGAAAGGGAGTAAGGAAGAGAGAAAAGATGGAAGGAAGGGAGAAAGGAGAAAATAAGGGAGAAAAGGAAAGAAGGGAGGGAGAAAACATGCAAAGAAGGAAGGGAGAAAGGAGAAAAGAAGGAAAGAAGGAAGGAAGGGAGAAAAGCAAATTTGAGTGTGTTTACATGGGAAGTTTAATTCCTCTTTAATTCAGAATTAAAATTAAACCTGATTTAAAATGAGTAAAAATGACCATGTAAACACTTAATTCTGAATGAAAATTAAATTAAAATTCCTAATTCCTAATTCCTAAGTAAGTGGCTGGTTTATTCCGATTTTAAATCCGAATAGAATAATTCTGCGATCATGTTTACACTCATTCAAAAAATAAATAAATAAAAAAATAAATAAAAAAAATGAATTTAATTACAAAAAGAAGAAAAATAATTAAAAAAAAAATTAAAATAAAATAAGAACATAAAATAAATTAAAAAAATAAACAAATAAATTATTTAAAAAAATTATAAGAATTTTTAAATAAAAAAAATACATGAATAAAACAAATGTATCCACTCATTCCGCTTTAAATTAATCCCGGCCTTTCTTTCTGCTCGTTCCCTCGCCCGTCTGTCTCCATGATCTTATATTCCACTGGGCTGGTTTCCAAACAAAGTTTCAAGATGCAGCAGCAGTAAACGCTGGTCAAGAGCAGAGACCATTTATTTAATAAATAGAAATAATTAAAAGAACAGATGGAAACAGGAAACATCAAAATTGTCAGCTTTTCAAAGTTGTCAGTTTCTCTTGACAGTTCGACTTTTTTCTTGTTTTTCTTCCGGTAGACGTAATTTTGAATGATTTAATTCGGAATAATTATTTCCGAATTAAAAAAACATCATGTAACTGTGGCCATTTCAACTTTATTCACAAAAATTTCGACTTTTTTCTCGACATTTCGACTTTTTCTTGTTTTTCTTCCGGTAGTTTAACTTCCGGTCCCCCCCCCTATCCAATCAGAACCTTCCCAACCCCCAGACCTGGAGAGGAATTGGAGAAAGACCATCAAACGTGGTTTCCATGTAAACCTCAATTCAGAATTACTATTTCCATGTAAACTCAAAGGAAAATAGTTTAATTATGAATTATTTAATTCTGAATAATTAATTCCAAATGAAAAAACATCACGTAACCGTGGCCATTCAGTCCATTCATACTTGGTGATGTAGAGACTGACGGACTCATGATGACTGGGGGGGGGTGGTTTGAACCGCCAACCCGTTCCATCATTGGGGACGACCACCAGGGCTGGGGATCCATTCAAACGTCAAGAATCAACTCCATTCCAAATCTTAATACTGAGAATCGATTATCAAGATTTGATTCGATTTGATTCCGATATTGATTCGGGTTAGTGCTCTTCTCTGGGTTCTCTATAACCTGTAACGCTGTAAACATGTGCATATTGTTTAATGTAAAACCAATAAAGATTTCTAAAAGGAAAAAAAAGAGTTGCTGTGATGAGAGACTTGGACAGATGACGCCTGCAATAAAGCTCAGAGAAGCCTGACTTTCCTCATCGCCACTCGAACCCACCGTTGTCTGTTTGGAAGAGGCTTTTAAAAGGTCTGGGATTGTTCTCTCAGTCAGACTTCTGTTTCCTCCCAAGGTTTTCTGTTGCTGCATCTGCTGGGAGACGCGTTTCCATGGTGATGACAAGCACCGGGGCTTCAGGCTGGATCCTGAGCACCCCCTGCTGGATGAAGCTGCTCACTGCAGATCTGAGAACCAGATCTGAGAACCAGATCAGAGAACCAGATCTAAGAACCAGATCTGAGAACCAGATCTGAGAACCAGATCTGGAGAACCAGATCTGAGAACCAGATCTAAGAACCAGATCTGAGAACCAGATCTGAGAACCAGATCTGAGAACCAGATCTGAGAACCAGAAGGATCTTTGCAAGGAAGGTTTTTTTGCACGATTTTTAAATTTTAAATCTGGCTCCAGGCTCACTACAGGAACTACGACAATCAACTGCTCCAAACCTCTGATACTTTCTTAACCATTGTGCTGTCTTCGGGTCAAGGAAGGAAGGAAGGAAGGAAGGAAGGAAGGAAGGAAGGAAGGAAGGAAGGAAGAAAGGAAGGAAGGAAGGAAGGAAGGAAGGAAGGAAGGAAGGAAGGAAGGAAGGAAGGGAGAAAAGGAAAGAAGGAAGGGAGGGAAGAAGGAAGGAATGGATAAAATAAGGAAAGAAGGAAGGAAAAGCAAAGAAGGTAATAAAGGAACGAATGACGGAAGGGAGGAAGGAAGAAAAAAAAAAGAGTAAAGGAGGGTAAAAAAGGAGGAAAAGAGGAGAGGAAGAAGGAAGGAGAGAGCAGGAGGGAGGAAAGAAGGAAGGAAGGAAGGAAGGAAGGAAGGAAGGAAGGAAGGAAGGGAAAAAAGAAAGAAAGAAAGGCAGGAAGGAAGGAAGGAAGGAAGGGAGTAAGGAAGGGAGAAAAGAAGGAAGGACGGGAGAAGAGAAGGAAAGAAGGAAGGGGAAAAAGAAGGAAGGAAGGAAGGAAGGAAGGAAGGAGGGAATGGAGAAAAGAAAGAAGGAAGGAAGGAAGGAAGGAAGGAAGGAAGGAAGGAAGGAAGGAAGGAAGGAAGGAAGGGAAGGAAGGAAGGAGGGAATGGAGAAAAGAAGGAAGGAAGGGCGAAAAGAAGGAAGGGAGGAAAAGCAGGAAGGAAGGAAAGAAGGAAGGAAGGAATCGAGAAAAGAAGGAAGGAATCGAGAAAAGAAGGAAGGAAGGAAGGAAGGGAAAAAAGAAGGAAGGAAGGAAGTAGGAAAGGGAGTAAGGAAGGGAAAAAAGAAGGAATGGAGAAAAGAAAGAAAGAAGGAAGGAAGGAAGGAAGGAAGGAAGGAAGGAAGGAAGGAAGGAAGGAAGGAAGGAAGGAAGGAAGGAAGGAAGGAAGGAAGGAAGGAAACAAGGAAACAAGGAAAGAATGTACGAGGGGAGAGAAACTAGGGAGGTGCCACACCTTCGTGAGACCCGGTATTTCATTTTTGTCCACTTCTGTTCACCATGGGGGACACAGGTCTCACTGGGACATTTGAGCAGAACACTGAAAGCTTTTGAAGACAAATCTGTCTCCTCAAGCTTAGAGTTCTGCCGCGTCTCAGAGGGATAAAACATTCAAACACCCCACACATCATCGCACTAATGGCTCGCCGCACGACTTTCTTCCATTTGTGGGTTTTTAAAATAACCATTTCTAGTTTCAGACTGGATTTGTGCAGCGTCCCGTGCATGTTACACTTCACTGGAGCGTTTGTTTGGGTTTTTTTCCAACAGAGCTATAGACATATGTATTAAAGTTTTATGACTTTAAGACTTATAATAACAAGGCAGCAAATCATGTAGATCAGCGCTCTTCAACCTTTTTTAGCCCCTTGGATGAGAGAAAAACAGAGCAGGGACCCCCGCTAGGAATGGGTGATATTTTACCGTTCACGATTTACCGTCAAAAACAATTCCCCACGGTAAGAATTTGTATCTCACGGTAAAAACGATAAATTCCTGTTGATGCCGTTTTTTGTGTAAAGTTGATTTATGGAAGGAAGGAAGGAAGGAAGGAAGGAAGGAAGGAAGGAAGGAAGGAAGGAAGGAAGGAAGGAAGGAAGGAAGGAAGGAAGGAAGGAAGGAAGGAAGGAAGAAGGAAGGAAGGAAGGAAGGAAAGAAAGAAAGAAAGAAGAAAGAAAGAAAGAAAGGAGACAGAAAAGAAAGAAATAAAGAAGGAAATGAGACAGAAAAGAAAGAAAGAAAGAAAGAAAGAAAGAAAGAAGAAAGAAATGAGACAGAAAAGAAAGAAAGAAAGAAAGAAAGAAAGAAAGAAAGAGAAAGAAAGAAAGAAAGAGCAAGAAAGAAAGAAAGAAAGAAAGAAAATGAAGCAAAGAAAGAAAGAAAGAAAGAAAGAAAGAAAGAAAGAAAGAAAGAAAGAAAGAAAGAAATGAAGACAGAAAGAAAGAAAGAAATGAGACAGAAAGAAGAAAGAAAGAAGAAAGAAAGAAGAAAGAAGAAAGAGAAGAAAGAAAGAAATGAGACAGAAAAGAAAGAAATGAGACAGAAAAGAAAGAAAGAAGAAAGAAAGAAAGAAAGAAAGAAAGAAAGAAAGAAAGAAAGAGAAAGAAAGAAAGAAAGAAAGAAAGAAAGAAAGAAAGAAAGAAAGAACATTTTTTTAAATCCATACCGCCCATCCCTAACCCCCCGCTTGTCATTTCTTATTTTTTTTGTAATGTGTCAAGTTTTAAGCCCGGTTTATAATAACTTTTGAATGTGTTTTATTCTACTTATATGACCTTATTAACCAATTCCTGACTGGGTTATTAGCTACACGTGTTTACGGTTGATGAAACTTTGTCCTCGTCAGACGTGGAAGGAGTAACGTTCGGCCGAGCTGGAACGTTACAATCTCCAGCTTTAGGCTTCGTTATTGTCACTAATTTATCCTTCAGGTCTAACTAGTTAAATATGAAATAGCCAAGTCAATTTTGCAAGGAATTTTTTTTTCTTAAACAGCTAGCTAGCTCGTTTTTCTGCTCTAAAGTTAATATTAGTCACATGACTCACTTATGTAGAGTTGTAGACTAAATAGTTGTCAAAAGTAGATTGTCTGTTAGTGGAGTTTTCTCAATCATGTATATATTATATATAGAGGACTGCCTCAGAAAATTTGAATATTGTGATTTTCTGCAATGCAATTACAAATAACTAGACAAAATTCCCGGGAAATTTTGAAGTGCCACGGACTACTGCCAGATGATCACGGGGCTTATTTGCACCCATGAAGGTCAAGGACTCGATACTGATTAATATGACATCATCCATGACTCTGTATGTCATACCATTCAAAAGATATTTGACTATAACGTATCAGCCAATCAGAAGAAGGGGCGGGGCTAAATTGCACCAATGAGGGTCAAGGACTCTATACTGATTAATATGACATCATCCATGACTCTGTATGTCAAACCATTTAAAAGATATTGGACTTTAACGTATCGGCCAATCAGAAGAAGGGGCGGGGCTAAATTGCACCAATGAGGGTCAATGACTCTATACTGATTAATATGACATCATCCATGAATCTGTATGTCAAACCATTGAAAAGATATTGGACTATAATGTATCGGCCAATCAGAAGAAGGGGCGGGGCTAATATGTATATATAATATACAAATGTAAATATTTATATGTATAATAATAATAATATACATATATATCCCATGAACCTGTTCCCAGCAGGACTGGGGATCATGTAAGGTCAAAAGGTCAGGGTTCAGATTTCTCCATTATCCAAGGTAAAGTATTATGAAGTCTGCATTGACTGGGTCATGTGACCAGTTCTGGGTCACATGACCCGGAAGCATGGTACTGTATATTGTATTGGAATGACTCAGCTAGATTTTTCGGATTTGACAAGCCTCAAATAACTTCACCTTGTAATCAAACCGTAGCTCTTAGCAGAAAAACTAAAACATTTTGAGAAACAGAGAACCTAGCAGATTCTCTAAATGTTAGATTTGTACAGATATTCCTTAAAATGTGTTAGTAACGGCAATTCGAAAACAAAAATGAGATTTTTTTGAAGAAAACTTTTTTTTAACATTGCAGTGAATGGAGAGCGAGACAGGAATTGGCATGGCTGTTAGTCTCCCCGTTTAAATTTTGTGCACACCACGCCTGTCAAAGTCACATTTTAAGAATACCAAAATGTATGTCTACATTCTGACCAAAAATTATCTGTCCAGCTTTTACGGTTCGGCCGTGAGGTCGAGTTACAAATAAAAATTAAAGCTGCAAGCAGCGATGAACGGGCCCTCGCACTCACGGCCACCGCCCCCCATAAGCATATCAGAAACAATACCACCCACGACTTCCTATGTCAAACCATTCAAAAGTTATAGCAGAAAAAAGGGACAACCAATCAGAAAAAGGGACGGGGCTAGTTCAGGCCAATGAAGGTCAAGGACTCATTACAGAGTCCCATGACACCACCCACGACTTTCTATGTCAAAACATTCAAATGTTATGGCAGGAAATAGGGACAACCAATCAGAAGAAGGGGCGGGGCTAATTAAGGCCAAATAAGCTCAAGGACTCATTACAGAGTCCCATGACACCACCCACGACTCTCTATGTCAAAACATTCAAATGTTATAGCAGGAAATAGGGACAACCAATCAGAAGAAGGGGCGGGCCTAATTTTCACCAATTATGGTCAAGGACTCTATACCCAACCCAGTCTCACACAAAAACGTACCCTGCCTACGTTGGTCCAAAGTGCAAAAACGTAGAGGGGCTACAATATTAGCCCTTGAAATGTATAACTGTTACGTTTTTTTAGCCCTTAAAACGTATAACTGTTACATTTTTCTGCCGATTCGTTTTGCGCCCAAGTCACGTGACTTTTAAGATTCTGGCCGTGATACCAACAAACACGGTGGACATTTTTCATTTTTGAGTGAAGAAAATCAATATTTTGAGTTAGTTTCTGCATAGAAATGTGTTTTGATTACATTTCTAGCAATACATATTTCACTTTCATAATATTCACTCAGTAAATGTATATAATCTCTTGCTTGCTCGTGGTTGCAAGGTTTTTTCAGATCTCGTCAGAATAATGTAAATCTGGAACGTTTTAAAAACGTGAAATGGTTACATTATTGGTTGCTGTACACGCTGTGAAGAAAATCAATATTTTGAGTTAGTTTCTGCATAGAAATGCGTTTTGATTACATTTCTAGCAATACATATTTCACTTTCATAATATTCACTCAGTAAATGTATATAATCTCTTGCTTGCTCGTGGTTGCAAGGTTTTTTCAGATCTTGTCGGAATAATGTAAATCTGGAACGTTTTAAAAACGTGAAATGGTTACATCTTTGGTTGCTGTACACGCTGTGAAGAAAATCAATATTTTGAGTTAGTTTCTGCATAGAAATGCGTTTTGATTACATTTCTAGCAATACATATTTCACTTTCATAATATTCACTCAGTAAATGTATATAATCTCTTGCTTGCTCGTGGTTGCAAGGTTTTTTCAGATCTCGTCAGAATAATGTAAATCTGGAACGTTTTAAAAACGTGAAATGGTTACATTTTTGGTTGCTGTACACGCTGTGAAGAAAATCAATATTTTGAGTTAGTTTCTGCATAGAAATGCGTTTTGATTACATTTCTAGCAATACATATTTCACTTTCATAATATTCACTCAGTAAATGTATATAATCTCTTGCTTGCTCGTGGTTGCAAGGTTTTTTCAGATCTCGTCGGAATAATGTAAATCTGGAACGTTTTAAAAACGTGAAATGGTTACATTTTTGGTTGCTGTACACGCTGTGAAGAAAATCAATATTTTGAGTTAGTTTCTGCATAGAAATCGTTTTGATTACATTTCTAGCAATACATATTTCACTTTCATAATATTCACTCAGTAAATGTATATAATCTCTTGCTTGCTCGTGGTTGCAAGGTTTTTTCAGATCTCGTCAGAATAATGTAAAACTGGAACGTTTTAATAACGTGGAATGGTTACATTTTTGGTTGCTGGACACGCTGTGTCTGTCTGATCAGGGGATGCCCCCGAACAACATATAAAAAATTCAGACTCCTAGCTAAAGGCATTAGTGAACTATGCAAAAAAAGACACAAAATAGGCCCTGTTCCATTAGTCAGGAGGCTCTCAGAGCTAGAGGTTTCTACACCCTCCTAACCAGCCAGAACGTTTTAGAGGAAACACTGTTGCAGAAGTCATAGAAATCTGAATTTTTTATATGTTGTTCGGGGGCATCCCCTGATCAGACAGACATTAGTTTGGTGCAGATCAGACCTGTACTTTTCGATGGGCGGGGCTTTGAAACATCACCTTTTCCAACATTCGAACGGACACCGTTGCCACAATATTTGACCAAACCAAGTAAAACTTGACCTGTGGCCTCCATATGGGGCTTAAATTGGGCTTACCAAGTCTCAACTCTGTAAACCCTCTGCAATGCCAACTAGCTCTGTGGAAGTCGTACAGCCACAAGACCAAAAGATCCTAGCAAAGGGCCTTCTGCATTGCAACATAGTCAAAAATCAGCCTCCCAGCTCAAAGCGTTAGTGAATTATTCAAAAAACACACAAAAAAGGCCCGAAAAAGGCACCACACACGGTGACCTTTGGCACTTCCGAAGGTCGCACGGGTCTGGACCTCGGCACAGTGGATGAGAGTCACCTCCTGATACAGAGTCTAGAATTTCAGCTTCCTAGCTCAAAGCGTTAGTGAACTATGCAAAAAAAGACACAAAATAGTCTTAGCAGGCCGAAAAGCAACAGACGCGGTGACCTTTGACACTTCCGAAGGTCACAGAGATCTGAAAATCCGCACAGTGGATGAAAGTCACCTCCTGATACAGAGTCTAGAATTTCAGCTTCCTAGCTCAAAGCGTTAGTGAACTATGCAAAAAAAGACACGAAATAGTCTTAGCAGGCCGAAAAGCAACAGACGGGGTGACCTTTGACACTTCCGAAGGTCACACAGATCTGAAAATCTGCACAGTGGATGAAAGTCACCTCTTGATACAGAGTCTAGAATTTCAGCTTCCTAGCTCAAAGCATTAGTGAACTGTTCAAAAATAGACATGAAATAGGCCTCATAACAATACATAACAAACCTCCTGTGTCTACTGAGCATTAATAACATCTCATAATCGAAGGAGAACTAATTAAAACGGATGTCCTTAACA
This sequence comes from Cololabis saira, assembly GCF_033807715.1. NCBI lineage: Eukaryota > Metazoa > Chordata > Actinopteri > Beloniformes > Belonidae > Cololabis > Cololabis saira. Next base: position 39,024,606 of record NC_084604.1, on the reverse strand, counting down.
TGAACCTATTGTATTATTGAATTATCAAGGACCCTTTCGTGTTTTTGTGTTTAGAAATGTTAAAATAGTTATATATAAATTAAAGCTGCAAGCAGCGATGAACGGGACCTCGCACGTGCAATTTGACTTGACTGATGATGATGATGATGATGGTGATGGTGATGATGATGATGGTGGTAGCGATGATGATGGTGATGATGATGATGATGATGATGATGATGATGATGATGATGATGATGATGATGATGATCACATATCGGCCAATCAGCTACTAGTATCACTTCCGCCGTAGGCTCTGCGTTGGTGTAACGCGGAACCATAAATCAGCCTGGAAGTTACACGTGTCATTTGTTGATGTTTTTTCCAGGATTCTGATTGGCTGGCATGATGCTCTCAGCGTGAAACAACTCTTTTTTTTCTCACAATTGAAGGGAAAAACATGAAAATTGGTTTGCAGGAAATTAACCCACTAATGTTGTGTAATTAACAATGATACAGTGGTGTTTCTGCCTTAAGAAATGTTGCAGATATCATTGTGAAAATCGCCGTTAACGTCAAAACGGACAGTTCAACAGTGTGTGTGTGTGTGTGTGTGTGTGTGTGTGTGTGTGTGTGTGTGTGTGTGTGTGTGTGTGTGTGTGTGTGTGTGTGTGTGTGTTTTTTTTTTCTCTCGCACCGGAGCCACTCATCGTCTGCGCTCCGGGACCTCCCACTTTAGAAATTAAGCACTGGGCCTGGCATATATTTTAATAACGGGGCCATGCAAGAGAATTGGTGGTTTTATTACTCAAAGGAAGTAAAACAAGCACATGGTTCATACATTTCCGTCAATAAGATCCATTAAATGAGGGTAAAATAACCAAAATATATTTCTTGCTATGAATATGATAAAATCTGCTTTTCATGGCGAAACTATCTTAAAATATTGCAATTTAGACCGAGAATCAAAGAAATGGCAGCAATTTTATTTTTCCTTAAATGTAACAGTTATACATTTCAAGGGCTAGAAAAATGTAACAGTTATACATTTCAAGGGCTAATATTGTAACCCCTCTACGTTTTTGCATTTGGACCAACGTAGCCAGGGTATTCTGACGAGATCTGAAAAACCTTGCAACCAGAGCAAGCAAGAGATTATGTACATTTATTGAGTGAATATTATGAAAGTGAAATATGTATTGCTAGAAATGTAATCAAAACGCATTTCTATGCAGAAACTAACTCAAAATATTGATTTTTTCCACAGCGTGTCCAGCAACCAAAAATGTAACCATTTCACGTTATTAAAACGTTCCAGTTTTACATTATTCTGACGAGATCTGAAAAAACCTTGCAACCACGAGCAAGCAAGAGATTATATACATTTACTGAGTGAATATTATGAAAGTGAAATATGTATTGCTATAAATGTAATCAAAACGCATTTCTATGCAGAAACTAACTCAAAATATTGATTTTCTTCACAGCGTGTACAGCAACCAAAAATGTAACCATTTCACGTTTTTAAAACGTTCCAGATTTACATTATTCTGACGAGATCTGAAAAAACCTTGCAACCACGAGCAAGCAAGAGATTATATACATTTACTGAGTGAATATTATGAAAGTGAAATATGTATTGCTAGAAATGTAATCAAAACGCATTTCTATGCAGACACTAACTCAAAATATTGATTTTCTTCACAGCGTGTACAGCAACCAAAAATGTAACCATTTCACGTTTTTAAAACGTTCCAGATTTACATTATTCTGACGAGATCTGAAAAAACCTTGCAACCACGAGCAAGCAAGAGATTATATACATTTACTGAGTGAATATTATGAAAGTGAAATATGTATTGCTAGAAATGTAATCAAAACGCATTTTTATGCAGAAACTAACTCAAAATATTGATTTTCTTCACAGCGTGTACAGCAACCAAAAATGTAACCATTTCACGTTTTTAAAACGTTCCAGATTTACATTATTCCGACGAGATCTGAAAAAACCTTGCAACCACGAGCAAGCAAGAGATTATATACATTTAATGAGTGAATATTATGAAAGTGAAATATGTATTGCTAGAAATGTAATCAAAACGCATTTCTATGCAGAAACTAACTCAAAATATTGATTTTCTTCACAGCGTGTACAGCAACCAAAAATGTAACCATTTCACGTTTTTAAAACGTTCCAGTTTTACATTATTCTGACGAGATCTGAAAAAACCTTGCAACCACGAGCAAGCAAGAGATTATATACATTTACTGAGTGAATATTATGAAAGTGAAATATGTATTGCTAGAAATGTAATCAAAACGCATTTCTATGCAGAAACTAACTCAAAATATTGATTTTCTTCACAGCGTGTACAGCAGGGGTCGGCAACCTCAGGCACGCGTGCCATGATTGGCACGCGGCGGCATAATCATTGGCACACTAAATCAGCCTTTATTCACCGCACTACCCGCCCGTGCGCTCATGAAAGAAACTCCTAAAATAAAGAGTAAAAAGACAAGTAAAAGATGGGGGATTACTTGTAATTTTCCTACGTTTGTAGTTTCTAAACAGAAAACAAGCTTGATATTGTGATATTTAAATGTTCTTCTATTTTCATCCTGCCGCTCGCATTGAAAGCCGGGGGAAAGCGCTGTAGGAAACAGTCATGATGAGGAACGGCTGATCCAGTTAGTTGAAATGAGAAGTTATCTCTATGATTCCTCCTCATTTCAGCACAAAAACCTCAATAAAGTGGCAGAAAGAAATACTATCCTATTATCATATAGGTCCCGGAACATCGGGAGGGAGAGAAAAGGTCCTGTAAGTGGGGGGAAAAACGTCGATTTAACGCAGTACCATAAATCAGCCTTCACAGACAGACAGCCAAGACGCGGCAGCAGCAGAAATGAAGAGGAGCCGGCAGCTCAGTTTAAAATACATTTTTGCAGCGGGACAAAAAAGCAGCAGCACTGCTGTGTTGCAGGTAGGCTGTGCAGAGATGAGTATGGGCTTGCCACCCGCCCCTTGAAATACGGAATTGTTACGTAATTGGGAATTAAAAGTTGCGTTCCGTATTGAACCAATACGGAACCCCTTTGCGCTCCGTTGCCTAGTTAAGCCTCATTTATGGTTCCGCGTTAAATCGACGCAGAGCATACGCCGTAGGGTACGCGGCGACCCGCAATGTACGGCGTAGGTTCTGCGTTGGTCTGACGCGGAACCATAAATCAGCCTTTACCTCTCACTGCTGCTAACTGCACCGACACGCGCGACTTTAAACAAAAAAAAAGTCAAGTCAAGATGTCTCCAGGCTCCAGACACCCCACCTCGTCCTAAAGAGGAAACAGGACTCTCTGAGGTGTGTCAGGCAGCATGCTGCAGGAACCTCCATAAACGTAATATAACATCCCAGAGGAGCCAGGCATCTGTTGCACAGTTCCTCATACCTGAAACATCCCCTGAGCTTGATGTGGTGTGATACGGGACATATATTATGCTCTTATTTATTGGTCATAATATACAAGTGAAGGTCGGAAAATAAGAATATATTGCTAAACTTAATTAGTTTCAGTAAATTCAACTAAAGGTGAAACAAATATATTATTTCCCACTACATGCAAAGTGAGATATTTCAAGCCTTTATTTGTTATAATTTTAATGATTATGGCACACAGCTTATGAAAACCCCAAATAAAAAATCTCAAAAAATTTGAATATTTTATGAAATCAATAAAGAATTAAATAATCAAAATTATAACAAATAGTTCAGTGGAGCTCCTCGCACTGAACTTTGAGCAGACCTGTTCGGAGTTCCACACCACAGTTCTGAAAGACAAGGAGCTGCTTGTCTTTTGTCATTTTGTCAATTAATTTAGGTGTGAAAGGGGGATTCTGGCCATTGTAGAAGTTTAAGATATGATTATCTTGATTTCAAGATTTATTCATGCATGAAGCATTAGCCATGATGATGAACGTGTTATTATGTTATCAAAATGCATCATTCTTTGCAAAAATTCAGATTTTTTGTGTGTATTCTTGCATTGATAAAATATGTGATTATGGAGCTTTGAGACCACCAGAATGCACCATTTTGAGTCTATTTTTCAAAATTTTTCGGGGGGGCATGCCCCCGGACCCCCCTAGAGGGTTCGGGCGCATTGCACCCTCACTCGTCCGCGTCAAGAATTTTCCTCTTTTTTTAGGACAAGCTGTTCTGATGCCTGTAAAATATGCTTGCATGTGGCCTGTATAGAATATAATTCCAGGTGTGTTGGAAATGTTTTTGTATTTTGTGTCATACCGTAATGTAACTTTGTTTTAGCCTATGGCACATTCATTGACAAGAAATTTTCACACTGGCACTCCATGTCAAAAAGGTTGCCGACCCCTGGTGTACAGCAACCAAAAATGTAACCATTTCACGTTTTTAAAACGTTCCAGATTTACATTATTCTGACGAGATCTGAAAAAACCTTGCAACCACGAGCAAGCAAGAGATTATATACATTTACTGAGTGAATATTATGAAAGTGAAATATGTATTGCTAGAAATGTAATCAAAACGCATTTCTATGCAGAAACTAACTCAAAATATTGATTTTCTTCACTCAAAAATGAAAAATGTCCACCGTGTTTGTTGGTATCACGGCCAGAATCTTAAAAGTCACGTGACTTGGGCGCAAAACGAATCGGCAGAAAAATGTAACAGTTATACGTTTTAAGGGCTAAAAAACGTAACAGTTATACATTTCAAGGGCTAATATTGTAGCCCCTCTACGTTTTTGCACTTTGGACCAACGTAGGCAGGGTACGTTTTTGTGTGAGACTGGGTTGCTATACCGAGTCCCACGACACCACCCATGACTCTTTATGTCAAACCATTCAAAAGTTATGGCAGAGAAAAGTATTCTAGGGGGCGCTGTTGAGCCGTTAGGCCACGCCCATTAATGTAAACCATAAAATATCAAATTTATCGCCAGGCCTGCCTTGCATGCAAAATTTGGTGACTTTTGGGGAACTATCAAATATGGACCAATCAGATGAAGGGAGGCATGCTTTTTGCCGTCTAGCGTCGCCACGTTAACACTTTTGAAAGAGAAAAGTAATGCGCGTAGTCGCAGGATAGAGACGCACATTTTGATGTATAACACACCTGGGTGCACGTTACGGTTCGGGCCGTATTAATTCTTGAAGGAATGGCTAATATTGCTCCAAAATTACGTGATTCATTCAGAATGTTTAAAATGCCCGACTTCCTGTTCGGTTTCGGCCATGGCGCCAAGAGACTTTTCTTTAAGTTGCGACATGATACAGGTGTGTACCGATTTTCGTTCATGTACGTCACACCGTATTATGGGGCTTGAGGCGCAAAGTTTTTTCGGTCTGAACCAACCAGATGAAGGGTGGGCGCGCTTTTTGGCGTCTAGCGTCGCCACGGTAACGCTTTTGAAAGAGATAAGTAATGCGTGTTGTCGCAGGATGGAGACGCACATTTTGATGTATAACACACTTGGGGGCACGTTACGGTTCGGGCCGTATTAACTGCCGAAGGAATGGCATAAATTACGCCAAAGTGACACGATTCAAAATTCAAAATGGCTGACTTCCTGTTCGGTTTCGGCCATGTCGCCAAGAGACTTTTCTTTAAGTTGTGTACTGATACAGGTGTGTAGCGATTTTCGTGCATGTACGTCAAACCGTATTGTGGGGCTTGAGTCACAAAGTTTTCCGGGGGGCGCTGTTGAGCCATTTTGCCACGCCCATTAATGTAAACCATTAAATATCAAATTTTTCGCCAGGCCTGACTTGCATGCAAAATTTGGTGACTTTTGGGGCACGTTTAGGGGGGCAAAAAGGCCCTCCTTCCGTCAGAAGAAGAAGAAAAAGAAAAAAGAAAGAAAAAAAAAATTCCTACAGATACAATAGGGCCTTCGCACTGAAGGTGCTCGGGCCCTAATTATGGTCATTTTTTCAAGGTTCTGCTCACTCTGATCAATTAGAACCTCCACTCTAGATTTGACAAAAAGTGATTTTCAGTCCTCGCTTGAGGGCTCATATCTTGAAAAGTGTACATTTTAGGAAAAAACAGTCCGGGGTTTAGAGAGAGAAGAGAAGTTTTCCTCCGTTTTGAAGTTTGAATGACGTTTCTACGTGCAAGTATGAGAAAGATACGTGACTCAGAAAAAAGGTGAATTTGGAGTTTTTCCAAACTCCTCCCATCCCCAGTGTTACATTCTGCCCCATTCACTTACATGGGAAAATCTCCCCATTAGTTTGGAAATTTGGAAATGTTTTTGCACTTCGTGCAAAAACTATTCGTGCCATCGTTCTGAAAATCCACAGGACTGTATCGTGCGTCTCATTCATCAACAGGCTGCAGGAAGCCGCTGCGCATGCTCAGCAGGCTCATCCATATGCAAATACAGTCATGAACTACTTTGCAGTGCCCATTTATGGTATGAAGTGGGCGTGTAGAGGGCGGGATATGAGGCGGATTCAGTTGCGCAACCTTCCAGCTGGACTGTGATTTATAAAGAGAACATTGCGTGCAAGTGTGTGTGCACAGGGTTTTATAAATCCGGATTTCTTTTTGCGCCCGCCATTTTCGGCTTTTGGCTTTACGTGCACTTTTAGTATGACTCCTACACACTCTTTTATAAATGAGGCCCCAGGTCTCTCCTGCTGATTACTCATCAGTGTCAAAGGCTCTGAGGGAAACCGGACCCGGAGAGGTGTGTTTACTTCCTAAGTGCTGCAACATAGTCACATAGATCATTGTTAAACTTTGTGCTGTCTTCGGGTCAAGGAAGGAGGAAGGGAAGAAGGAAGGAAAGAAAGAAGGAAGGTTGGGTGAAAAGAAGGAAAGAAAGAAGGAAGGAAGGAAGGAAGGAAGGAAGGAAGGAAGGAAGGAAGGAAGGAAGGAAGGAAGGAAGGAAGGAAGGAAGGAAGGAAGGAAGGATAGAAAGAAGGAAGAAGAATGAAAAGAAGGAAAGAAAGAAGGAAGGAAGGGAGAAAAGAAGGATGGAAGGATGGGAGAAAAGGAAGGGAGAAAAGAAACAAGGGAGGAAAGACGAAGGAAGGAAGGAAGGAAGGAAGGAAGGAAGGAAAGAGGAATGGAAGAAGGAAGAAGGAAGAAAGAAAGAAAGAAAGAAAGAAAGAAAGAAAGAAAGAAAGAAAGAAAGAAAGAAAGAAAGGGAGAAAAGAAGGAATGAATGGAGAAATGAAGGAAGGAAGGAAGGAAGGAAGGAAGGAAGGAAGGAAGGAAGGAAGAATGAAAAGAAGCAAAGAAAGAAGGAAGGAAGGATGGGAGAAAAGAAAGAAGGGAGGAAGGAAGGGAGGAAGGAAGGAAGGAAGGAAGGAAGGAAGGAAGGAAGGAAGGAAGGAAGGAAGGAAGGAAGGAAGGAAGGAAGGAAGGAAGGAAGGAAGGAAGAAAAGAGGAAGGGAAGAAGGAAGGGGAGAGCAGGATGAAAGAAGGAAGGGAAAAATAAGGAAGGAAGGAAGGAAGTAAGGAAGGAAGGAAGGAAGGAAGGAAGGAGGGAAGGAAGGAAGGAAGGAAGGAAGGAAGGAAGGAAGGAAGGAAGGAAGGAAGGAGGGAAGGAAGGAAGGAAGGAAGGAAGGAAGGAAGGAAGGAAGGAGGAATGAAGAGAGGAAGGTAGGAAAGAAGGAAAGAAAGGAAGGAAGAAAGAGGGGAGGAAAGAAGGGAGGAAGGAAGGAAGGAAGGAGGGAAGGAAGGAAGGCAGTGAGTAAAAAAGGAAGGAAGGGACGAAGGAAGGAAGGAAGAAAGGAAGGATGGAAGGAAGTGAGGAAAGAAGGAAGGAAGGGAGAAAAAAGGAAGGGAGGAAAGAAGGAAGGAAGGAAGGGAAGGAGGAAGGAAGGAAGGAAGTGAGGAAGGAAGGAAGGAAGGAAGGAAGGAAGGAAGGGAGGAAGGAAGGAAGGAAGGAAGGAAGGAAGGAAGGAAGGAAGGAAGGAAGGAAGGAAGGAAGGAAGGAAGGAAAGAGGAAGGAAAGAAGGAAGGGATGAAGGAAGGAAGGAAGGAAGGAAGGAGGGAAGGAAGGAAAGAGGAAGGAAAGAAGGAAGGGATGAAGGAAGGAAGGAAGGAAGGAAGGAAGGAAGGAAGGAAAGAAGGAAGGAAGGAAGGAAGGAAGGAAGGAAGGAAGGAAGGAAGCAAGGAAGGAAGGAAGGAAGGAAGGAAGGAAAGAAGGAAGGAAAGAAGGAAGGAAGGAGGAAGGAAAGAAGGAAGGAAAGAAGGAAGGAAAGAAGGAAGGAGAGAGTAGGAGGAAAGAAGGAACAGGAGAATTAGGTCATTTTGACCCAAAAACGGTACGAGGGTTAACGGTTGGGAAGTGCAGATACATGAAGTCAAAATCTAAAGTCCTCGTTATCACAGCTGGGAAATAGAAAAGTGAACAAGAAGGACAAATGTGCCCCAACTTTTAACTGCAAACATTTCAATCCTCTCTTGTTTTTTCCTGGATTTCTGCTTTGAGACCAGCACCTGTTGAGATATTGGATGTGCAACCTATTTTAATCTTTCACCAAACATCCACCATATCACATTTTTCCATAAACATTTTCAGTTTTGTGTTAGAGGCATCTATCAACTATATTATCTAAGGTTGAATTGAAATAATAATACAATTCTATTTTCTATACAGTCAAGTAGACGATCATTTTCTGGTTTAGAATTGTATCCATACATGTTAGCAGTAATCAAAGTAATGTTATTAAGTGTAAATGGCTGTCCCAGTCTGCATGCAGGAATCTCCAGTAATGTGCTGGTTCCAGCAGACGCTCAGAACTGGGAGAAAACCACATTGTGACCTCCAAACATTTACATCGGCAGATACGTAATGAGATTCCTGAAAGAAACAAATATCTGTTGGAAGTTGTTTGGAAAATAAAAACAAGGCTTTACGCTTACAATTCTGTCTTAAGGCTGTGATTTAAATTAATTTGGATTATATTTAAAATCTTTAAAACTAATGACTGAAACAAAAGCAGAAAAAAATGTATGAAGTGTTAAGACATTTTCCCACTGATTTAGAAGATGGATATTTTTCATTTAATTTAATTATTTATTCAAACAGGTTAAAACAAAAACAAAAAAATAATCACAATACATAAAATGTATATACCGAAAAACAAATAAAAAAAAACATAAGCAAAACAAAGCAAATTAAAGAGACAAATCTATATGTAGATAAATATTTCCTGTTTGAAAGGTGAGTAGGATGGTTTCAAAAAACGTTTCTAGTCCTACCCCTTCTAATGTTCTGTTTTTACCATTTCTTCATTTCACAGAACTTCTAAAAGAAAAGCATAAAAGAAAAGAAAAAGAAAAAGTGGTTCAGCTGAGCAAGGTACTTTGGTCACTGGCTGTCAGTTCATGTGTCCATTTCCGTTTTGTATCCATAAAGAGTATTGATTTTAAAGATATGTTTAAACTTACTTAGTGATTTGCATGATTTCATTTCATCTTTACAGTTATTCCACAGATTAACTCCTTCACTGATACACAATGGGTTTGGATGTTTGTTCGTACATGCTGTTTTTTAAAATTGCATATTCCCCTGAGATTGTGTTTATTTTCTTTTATTTGAAACATACTTACCCCTTTTATGATGGACTTTGCTGTATTATTTTACTTAAATGTCATGTATTTCATTTATTTATAATTGTTTGTACCTTATTTTCATATTATATTACTGTATAATTGTCATGGGAAATTCAATCTCTACACACTTTATTCTCAGGTTTACATACAGTGTCCAATCTACTGTTCCCTTTATCAACCTCGTTTCAATTACAAATGTATTTGTATGGAATGTAGATTTGCCACGTTTGTTTTTATAATGAACCTTTCACACAAATAAAAAAATTAAGAAAAAAAAAAAAAAACATACCTGCTGTGAGAAGCAACACAAAACCACAGTTTCACGGTTAAAGGAGTCTCTTTTTTCTCTTTTTTAAGGGTTTTCCTCGAGGCGACACTTCCGGTTATAGTATAATAAAGTTATAGTATAATATAGTTTATTTTTACAGTATATACAATGTAATAAACCGAGTTCTATGGTGTTTTTTCAATAAAGGTTTGCAACAGTTCGCCCTCTCGCGGTTATACAAGGTAACTGCAGTCAGTGTAAAGTTAGAAGGTTTAAAGGAGAAAAGTACTTCCTGTTATTCCTTTCAAAATAAATAGACAAACAGTTAAAAAGGCACGGCGAGTCTGTTTCGAGGAGAAATTAGTGCAAAAACAACCTTCATCCGTCTTCTGTCATTAATTAATGTAATTACAGTCGGTAATCTATGAATAGTTCTGTAATTAAAATGAATTACAGACGATAATGTCGTTAAGTGGAAGAAAACTGTAGTTTCTAGTGTCACCACCAGAGGGCGGTCTGTTCTCATCATCGCAACAACAGTCATCAAACTTTCTGCAGAAGAATAAAAAAAAGGCTACGGATTTACTTAACTTTTTAGCACTTTAAACAAAAGCAGCGGACCAAAGTGCAAAACTGCAATAAAAGACAATATTGTCAAGACATGAAACAGATCATGAAACCTAGAATAGAGAAGAATCGAGGAGCGGACATGTTTTATTTAAATAAATCTTTATTGACAAGGATTATGAAAGATACGTGTTCTTTTGTCTGGAGAACCAAGAAAGACTAGTGGAAAGAGTCACAGGTTAATACAACTTTTAATCATGTCAAGCACAAGGTTTTTCCGGCCGGAGGTACATTTGTCTCCGGCCGGAGGTACACTTCTTCAGACCGCGTGGGTCGGAGAGAAATGCACGACGTTTTCATGAGTCCAGTCTTTTTTATACTGAAAAGGAGGATGTTCTTTGCAAATGATTTTCATTGGTTGAGGGAACGGGAAAAGACCCCCAAAAGGTGTCACTTCTATCTCTACATTTCCTTTACTGTCTGTCTCCCATCTGAGGTGTCAAACAGACCGCAGATCAGACCCCCCAATGCTAAACATCTGTTTCTTTCCATTGTCTTCTCTCAACAAATTGTATGTGTATTGCTATCAAGGGGAAATCACCTTAAGGTGTCACCTTTCCCCCGTCTCCTCTCCTACAATGTGTATTTGTATTTAACTTCTAATCTAATTTTTGTCTACCCTTGGCTCTTAATCAGAATGAGATTACTTTGAAGAGAGAGCCTAGACAGTTTTGAGCTTCAATAATTTCATGAAATCCTAACAACTTCCACTCAAAACATGATTAATTCATGTTTTTCAAATCAACCATGTAAAAATGTCCACTGGGATATAAAAATATATGTGTTGTTTTTGTACCCCCTTTCTTATAAAATAGAACACCCTGCTTAGCTGTATAGACAAAACCGAGTCCCAATCCTGCAATATTAAACATGACCACCAGATGTGAAGATACAAGCAGAGCAATAAAGGAAAAACCCACAAATATCAAGAACCATACATACAGATTAATATACAAATACATTCAACAACAATCATACATTTAAAGCTGTGGAAGTCTGAATATTCATGTTGTAAACAATTGTACATCTCATAATGGATGAGTATTTCACAAATAAACCAAATAAATCAATATAACCATGTGTCAAGTCCGTTATATATTCCAGTCAAAAATGGGGAAATCCAGGTGTCCAGGTTTAAGGCAACAAAAAAAAATAATCCATTGTTCTTCTGGAGACGAGAGCACACCCACTTCATGATCCCTGTATGTCTCAAAAAACAGAACGGACAGGTTGTACAGTAATAACTGTCTATAATCTTAGTTGAGCCTTTCCCCTTTGTAACAACTTTAAACAACAGATGTTAGTTATTAGAAAAATGGCATGCAAGTAGTTTGTATTCCTCTGACGTATTAACATTGTCTACTAACATTGTCTACTATCCCCCCATTTTTATTTTTATTTTTTATTTTTTTTCTTATTCTTTCAACAGGCATGGGCACACTTTGGACAGATAACCATCTTTTCAAACTAATCCCCCGAAAAACATAAAATAAAATATAAAAATCGTAAAATAATATCCAACCAGCTCTATGAAAAAGTATGTAAAACCAATCACCCATTGGAACAAAACAGTAGGAAATGAGTGTGTGCAGTATACCCATAATCACCCCAATACTGCAACACCAGGCATCCGCAGAAAACCTCGGCCTTTCAGCACCACAGGCTGCACCACAGAGCTGTAGACCTTCGCCAGTGTCCAAGCATAGTTTCGACAGATACAGTTGCACCTTTTTAGAAGAAGACCCGGTCGTTATCCATCAGTCTTTTCTTTGTCAGAGTCTTGTGCGAAAGCCCACCTCGTATTCAGATGAAGTTCGTATCATCAGCCGACACAGCTTTGTCGTCTCTGACCTGAAGACGGACAGTGCTGCACATTGAAGCAGCGTAGGAGATGGATCTGACGTTGATTTCTGTGGTTTTGTACCTGGGGTAACTTTCCAGTCAAGGTCCCACAGAAACCAGTGCAGCTCCTAAGTGGAGCACATAGCACACTGCACACACCTTGGGCTCTTGGGGGTCATAGTTTGTCACCTCTCTGGCTTTCTCAATGTTGGTGGGGGTGCCTCCCACCCACTGTGACATTTCCCAAAACAAAAGGGGAGGACTGACTATCAGTCCTGAAGGAAATAAAAAAAGGGGGGGGGGCTCGCAGGGGGAGAGGGCACAAATGAATACTACATAACAGACATACATTATACATGACAAGCAAAACAATAAAAATTACAGCTTTTACTGGAACGTGACCAGAGGGCCTCCAACCCACAATCTTAACTAACTAAAACAGAAAAATTACAGCTTTTACAGGAACCTGAGGGCCTCCAACCCAACTTAAAAAATTAAAACAGAAACATTTCAGCTTTTACAGGAACCTGAGGGCCTCCAACCCAACTTTAAAAAAAAAATTAACGTTGTGCATGACATATCAAAAGACAAAACCTATTTTTAATCTTTATGAGCTTGGGAAGAATTTAATCAGACAACCACTATTAATTTGATAAATCCAATGTGCAGAATTCCTACTCATCAGCGGTTTCTGCTTACCTTATTTTGACCTTATTTTGTCAGGTTTTGGTTGTCTGCATGAAAACTTCCAGGGCTCCTCTCCACAATTCCACAGTCAGGAAACAACCAGATCACGTTTCAGGGTCACCATTGAAAGATACGTGTTCTTTTGTCTTGAGAACCAAGAAAGACTAGTGGAAAGAGACACAGGTTATTACAACTTTTAATCATGTCAAGCACAAGGTTTTTCCGGCCGGAGGTACATTTGTCTCCGGCCGGAGGTACACTTCTTCAGACCGCGTGGGTCGGAGAGAAATGCACAACGTTTTCATGAGTCCAGTTGATTTTATACTCTAAAGGGGGGTGTTCTTTGCAAGTGAATTTCATTGGTTGAGGGAACGGGAAAAGACCCCCAAAAGGTGTCACTTCTATCTCTACATTTCCTTTACTGTCTGTCTCCCATCTGAGGTGTCAAACAGACCGCAGATCAGACCCCCCAATGCTAAACATCTGTTTCTTTCCATTGTCGTCTCTCAACAAATTGTATGTGTATTGCTATCAAGGGGAAATCACCTTAAGGTGTCACCTTTCCCCCGTCTCCTCTCCTACAATGTGTATTTGTATTTAACTTCTAATCTAATTTTTGTCTACCCTTGGCTCTTAATCAGAATGAGATTACTTTGAAGAGAGAGCCTAGACAGTTTTGAGCTTCAATAATTTCATGAAATCCTAACAACTACAATATCCAGTCTAAAGATGTGAACGTCCAGTGAACAGTAAACAGGTGGAACAGAGAACAGAAGAGCCAGGGGTTACAGTGGATTATAGACAAACTTTGGAGAGGCTGCAAATATTCACAGTCTTAATCGCCTTTTGATCAGAACAATCAATAAGTGATTTAAAATAAATTTCCATTTCCTTCTGAAACACAACAAAACAAGGATTTTGTTAAGGAATTTACTTTTATGTATACATTTTTTTTGCCAAAATTGATTTATTAAAAAGTAACATGTTTTTTCTTCTCTAGGACATAACAGGAAACCAAACACATTTTCCCAAAGCAAAGAAAAATCTTGGGTGAGATGATCAATAATAATCTACCAAGTTCTGCCCAAAATGTTTTAGTGTAAGAACAAAACCAAAACATGTAAAACAGTTTCTGGATAAACGTCACAAAATGAGCAGTTTGTATTAATGTTTTTTTTTTTTTAATTTCTGCATATAAGGACTGGCCGGGTTAAAACTTATGGATAATTTTGAAGGAAACCTTAACCTGGTTTACAATTAAACATTTATGAGGGAGCATCCACACTTTCTTCCAGTTAATATTTTTAATAAATTGATTCCAATAAGCAGTAACATAATGTTTCTTTGGAATAGAGCTCGTATTTTCCTATTAGTAATTCAGGTTTTAATGAGAAACAGATTTTTCCTCTGGAGAGTTAATTGAACTGGGGAGAGAAACGTTTGTAAAAAGACTTACTCATAAATTACAGTTCAATTCCTTTTATCCTTGATATGGACAAAGGTTTGTTATTGTTGATTACCTATGGGTGGATTTGTCCTTTGTTGTCTTTTTAACAGAAATGTGTTAATTTTTTATAAAAATACAACCTTGTATGAACTTTAAAATTTAGCCATCCTGAAACTAAGAGACGGCTTTGTTTTCTTTCTGGTTTTCTTTTTATCACTAGATATGTATGACGGCCAGCTGGCCTGATGTCGCCTTTTCTAGTTATAAGATGTTTGGATATCTGGATACATGTACTTTGTATTTTATTTTACACCAGGTGTTTTTAATTGATTTTTTCTTTTCTATACCATGTAACCCCCTGGGGAGGCTGAAAATGGGGCGTCTTCTGTATTTTAGTCTGAAGTTTTAGTCATTTAGTCTGAAGATTGATTGATTGATTGATTGATTGATTGATTGATTGAAATCTTTATTTCAAGCATAAAATAAAATGATTATAAACACAAAAAACTATTACACAGAACATCAGAGCTTGTATGACTTGCATGTAGATTCTTCAGGCCTGGACATTTAGTGGATGAAACCACCCACGACTCTATATCAAACCATTCAAAAGTTATGGCAGAAAGTAGGAACTATCAGATATCGACCAATCAAATGAAGGAGTGGGGCTAATTTGCACCAATTATGTTCAATGACTCAAAACCGAGTCCGATGACACCACCCACGACTCTTTATGTCAAACCATTCAAAGGTTATTTCAGAAAGTAGGAACTATCAAATATGGACCAATCAGATGAAGGGTGAGCGCGCTTTTTGGCATCTATCGTCACCACAGTAACGCTTTTGAAAGAGAAAAGTAATGCGCATAGTCACAGGATGGAGACGCACATTTTGATGTATAACACACCTGGGTGCACGTTACGGTTCGGGCCGTATTAACTGCCGAAGGAATGGCATAAATTGCGCCAAAATGACACGATTAATTCAAAATGGCCGACTTCCTGTTCGGTTTCGGCCATGGCGCCAAGAGACTTTTCTTTAAGTTGTGACATGATACAGGTGTGTACCGATTTTTGTGCATGTACGTCAAACCGTATTGTGGGGCTAGAGGCACAAAGTTTTCAAGGGGGCGCTGTTGAGCCATTTTGCCACGCCCATTAATGCAAACCATTAAATATCACATTTTTCGCCAGGCCTGGCTTGCATGCAAAATTTGGTGACTTTTGGGCACGTTTAGGGGGGCAAAAAGTCCCTCCTTTCGTCAGAAGAATAAAAATAAAAAAGAAAGAAAGAAAGAAAGAAAGAAAGAAAGAAAGAAAGAAAGAAAGAAAGAAAGAAAGAAAGAAAGAAAGAAAGAAAGAAAGAAAGAAAGAAAGAAAGAAAGAAAGAAAGAAAGAAAGAAAGAAAGAAAGAAAGAAAGAAAGAAAGAATTCCTACAGCTACAATAGGGCCTTCGCACTGTAAGTGCTCGGGCCTTAAATATATGGAAGGTGGGTTTAGAAAGGGTTTGAGGCCCCAGGATTTCACACCCCGAAATGACTGTGTTGAGCCTAAGAGCTGCGATAGAAACTTAAATGTTGATGGTATGCATTTGAGGAAAGGGAATAGGGGGTCTGGGACCCCCCCCTCCTTTAAAGCTAGAGATTTAAAATGCCCAAGAAACTTGAATGTTGAGGGTATTTGGCCGTGAAGATACTGTAAGATCTATGTTGACATGAGCCTGAAAAACAGAAACAGAGATGGTGAGATTGTGAAATATATGTAAAATTCAGCAGTAACTGCTGGCGCTTTCTATTGTATGTGTGTAAGGCGCCTGTATTTCTGTGTGTGCTGGTGTGTGTGTGTGTGTGTGTGAGAGACAGAGACTGCGTGTGTATGTGTAGATGTGTGTGTGTGTGTGTGTGTGTGTGTGTGAGAGACAGGGAGAGAGAGAGTGAGAGATAGTGTGTGTGTGTGTGTGTGTGTGTGTGTGTGTGCCTTTGTGTATTGTATGTTATGTTCATCAAACTTTGTAGATATATTCTGTCATTTTAAGAGAAAGAGAAGTAGGATTTAATTGACTTCGTACTTTGTTTTAAAATGGGAAATTGAATAAAGACAGAAAAGGTAAAAGAGAGATACGTGGAAGTTGCAAGTTCAGAGGCCATGGTTGTAAAAGTTCTTCAGTCGAATCATGAGCTTTAGCAGATTTTATGGGAGATGCAGAGATGTTTCTCCTCTCTGTTTCTCCAATAGAAAGAGGAGGGGCTGTCTGGCAGCACAGATAACCAGTAATGCTTTAAAGCTAGAGATTATTCAGATATTAATATTATTTAGGGGTTGAATAGGAAAAAAAAATTAGAACATATTTGGACACTATGAGATAATATTTTAAGAAGTAAAAAGTTTAAATTCATATGAGCCTCTCTGTTGACATTTTTGTTAAGATAATATGAACAATGAGCTTCTTTAAATGATGCATTATGTGTCTATAAAGGATACTTTTTATCTGTTAAAAATACATGAGCTTCAGCTTCTCTGTTGACATTTTTTTGTTAAGATAATATTAACAATGAGCTTCTTTAAATGATGCATTCTGTGTCTATAAAGGAGACTTTTTTATTTGTTAAAACATACATGAGCTTCAAGAGAGGACTTTTTGGGAGATGTGCACAGGTTGACGTTTAACTTTTTTAGGGCCCGAGCACCTTCAGTGCGAAGGCCCTATTGTATTTGCAGGAATTTTTATTATTATTATTAGGGCCCGAGCACTTGCAGTGCGAAGGCCCTATTGTATTTGCAGGAATTTTTATTATTATTAGGGCCCGAGCACTTGCAGTGCGAAGGCCCTATTGTATTTGCAGGAATTCTTTGTATTATTTTTTTTATTACGGCCCGAGCACCTTCAGTGCGAAGGCCCTATTGTATCTGTAGGAATTATTTGTATTTTTTTTATTATTAGGGCCCGAGCACCTTCAGTGCGAAGGCCCTATTGTATCTGTAGGAATTTTTTTTTTTCTTTTTTCTTCTGACGAAAGGAGGGCCTTTTTGCCCCCCTAAACGTCCCCAAAAAGTCACCAAATTTTGCATGCAAGTCAGGCCTGGCAAAAAATTTGATGTTTAATGGTTTACATTAATGGGCGTGGCAAAATGGCTCAACAGCGCCCCCCGGAAAACTTTGTGCCTCAAGCCCCACAATACGGTTAGACGTACATGCACGAAAATCGCTACACACCTGTATCAGTACACAACTTAAAGAAAAGTCTCTTGGCGACATGGCCGAAACCCAACAGGAAGTCGGCCATTTTGAATTAATCGTGTCATTTTGGCGCAATTTATGCCATTCCTTCGGCAGTTAATACGGCCCGAACCGTAACGTTCCCACAAGTGTGTTATACATCAAAATGTGCGTCTCCATCCTGCGACTACACGCATTACTTTTCTCTTTCAAAAGCGTTACCGTGGCGACAAAAAAACGCGCCCACCCTTCATCTGGTTGGTTCAGACAGAAAAAACTTTGCGCCTCAAGCCCCATAATACGGTTTGACGTACATGAACGAAAATCGGTACACACCTGTATCATGTCGCAACTTAAAGAAAAGTCTCCTGGCGCCATGGCCGAAACCGAACAGGAAGTCGGCCATTTTGAACATTCTGAATTAATCACATAATTTTGGAGCAATATGAGCCATTCCTTCAAGAATTAATACGACCCGAACCGTAACGTGCACCCAGGTGTGTTATACATCAAAATGTGCGTCTCTATCATGCGACTACGTGCATTACTTTTCTCTTTCAAAAGTGTTACCGTGGCGACGCTAGATGCCAAAAAGCGCGCCCCCCTTCATCTGATTGGTCCATATTTGATAGCTCCCCAAAAGTCACCAAATTTTGCATGCAAGGCAGGCCTGGCGATAAATTTGATATTTCATGGTTTGCATTAATGGGCGTGGCCTAACGGCTCAACACCGCCCCCCGGAAAACTTTGTGCCTCAAGCCCCACAATACGGTTTGACGTACATGCACGAAAATCGGTACACACCTGTATCATGTTGCAACTTAAAGAAAAGTCTCTTGGCGCCATGACCGAAACCGAACAGGAAGTCAGCCATTTTGAATTAATTGTGTAATTTTGGCGCAATTTATGCCATTCCTTCGGCAATTAATACGGCCCGAACCGTAACGTGCACCCATGTGTGTTATACCTCAAAATGTGCGTCTCCATCCTGCGACTACGCGGTTCTCCAAAAGTCACCAAATTTTGCATGCAAGCCAGGCCTGGCGATAAATTTGATATTTCATGGTTTGCATGAATGGGCGTGGCCTAACGGCTCAACAGCGCCCCCTAGAATACTTTTCTCTGCCATAACTTTTGAATGGTTTGACATAAAGCGTCGTGAGTGGTGTCATGAGACTCGGTATTGAGTCCTTGAGCTTCATTGGCCTGAATTAGCCCCGCCCCTTCTTCTGATTGGTTGTCCCTTTTTTCTGCTATAACTTTTGAATGGTTTGACATAGGAAGTCGTGGGTGGTGTCATGGGACTCTGTAATGAGTCCTTAAGCTTCGTTGGCCTTAATTAGCCCCGCCCCTTATTCTGATTGGTTGTCCCGATTTTCTGCTATAACTTTTGAATGGTTTGACATAGAGAGTCGTGGGTGGTGTCATCAGATTCTTTATGGAGCCCTTGACCTTCATTGGCCTGAATTAGCCCCGCCCCTTATTCTGATTGGTTGTCCCGATTTTCTGCTATAACTTTTGAATGGTTTGACATAGGAAGTCGTGGGTGGTGTCATTTCTGATATGCTTATGGGGGGCGGTGGCCGTGAGTGCGAGGGCCCGTTCATCGTTGCTTGCAGCTTTAATTGTGTTTATTCTCATATTTGTGAAGTGGAATTGCTTTTGCAATTTACATTTTATTTAGGAAAAGGACCAGATTGTAATGATAAATTACAGAGATGGATTAGAGGTTTTACAATGTTATTTAGGACTTTTTTTTACAGTTATCAATATTAAGACAGTCAGTGGATAATTACTTTTACATTTTTGAACAGGGTTTATCACTTTCTGTGTATCTGTTGCTGAGAGAAAAAAAATATTATGGCTTCTTTATAATAGTTTGCTTCATGTTCTGATAAAGATTGTTTTCTTTTTAATTCCTCTATTAGTGAACCAAGGAGTAAATACAAGTTTATTAGTGAATTAAAGGAGTGAAGCTGGATTCAGGATAACAGGGAGGGGGTCGAAAAAGATAACGAAAGAATGTAAGGGTACTGACGGACCAGTTGTAAAAAGCAAAATTACTCCCTTTCTCCACTAAACCATGTCGTAAACATGTCAGGTGAAACAGAAACCAAAAAAAAAAAAAAAAAAAAAAAAAAAGGAGGAAATTTCAGAGTGCCAGGCGCAGGGTCAATTGGCTGAGGTCTGGCCAAAAGGCACTGGTAGTAAAATCAGGTATTAAACACACACGAATTGCATTGACCACCTTGAGTCCCCAACCCCCACATACCATAGAGCGATGGGTGGACGAGGGTGAAGGCCCGGGGGTGGACGAGGGGGCTGCCATAGAGGCCCAGGAGTGACACGTCCCACAAAGAGACACCAAGGGGAATGGCTGCTTTGGAGAAAAAAACAGACTTTACCATTCACATGCCCCCTCAGGATGAGGGTGGGACGGCAAACCCTGAGACATTTTTTTCTCGTATCACCCCAGGCTCCCTGTGACCTGATGGGAAGAGAGATACTAATCAGGGTGAGGATGACGATTCACTGTGGATCCAATTGTTTGACATACCTTTCTGGACGGGGGACACAGAGTGGATCAACCATCCAAGTGGACAATACATGTTATCTCCTCAGCCAGGTCTGGCTGCAGAAATACAGTATGTTGGACTTTGTTTGAACCAGAAACACCTGCTACTCCTGACCCGATATACGGTTTATCAACAGTGGCGTCCCTGAGTCGACACTTTGGGTCCTTACGCTCGTTCCCCAATCCCTTACATCTCACATTATTTTATGACACAACACCCAATGCTACCATGAGGCCTTCTAAGACAAAAGGGGGCCATTAGAGTATTGCGTGCACATACATGTATGTTTCGGCGGTAGGCGTAGCCGCTTCCGCTGCACTCACGACTGCACGACTAAGGTGGTATGAAATGATGGATGAGGTCTACCCTCATGTGTCATTGGCTTTGCACCCAGGCCATCAGGCTAAGGATTTAACGCCTCCAAAGCAAAATTATAATACGTTAGAAGACAGATTTAATTCCTGGGAGATTAGTGTCTCAAAAGGGGGTGTACGTCTCTTCAGAATGCTGTTCCTCCATCTTTCACCACGCCACACCTTTGATTGTGGGGGACATGTTGTCCTTTTTAAGACTGAGGACGTAATACTGTACTTGACTACACCTTCACCACCCAATAGTTGCACGACATGGTAAAACAACTAGGCGTTAGGAACCGAACGGCACAATTAGATTGGGCAGAGGCCGCAGAACAGGCATTTATTCTGCTGACACAATTGCTATCGTCAGCAGTCCTCTCCGCCCCAGATTACTCGTCTCCATTTTATTTAGATCTTTCTGTAACAGGATCATCAACAAGTGATCCTGTTTCAGAAAAAGGGGGAATAAGGTTGGTAATCATGTATGACATGGAAACACGACCCTACATGTACACAGCATGTAGCAGCTACGGCGAAAGTAATCAAAAAGAAATTAAAAAAAAAAGAAAAGAAAATGAAGCACCAAATATTTCGTACACACACGAAGGATATCACAAGGGGAAAACCACACAAGTGCATGCAAAGAATCGTTCGAGATGACAAAGTCAGGGAAAACTTAGCGGAAACACCATTGGACGAAGCGATTCATTTGTTTGTAGACGGATACTGTTTTAAACACTGGAACAAAGGTTAACAATTAGCATATGCGATAGTAAACAAGGAAGACGAAACATGGGAAACAGTAGAAGCTAGAAGGATTGAAGGCATCCAATCAGAATTAGAATCAGAATCAGATTTATTAGCCAAGTTTAAACATTGGCTAACAAGGAATTTGACTCCGGTTTTTTCGCTTACCACCCAGATTGAAAAGTAAATAACAAATGTACGGTAGATAAAAGTGTGGCACGTATTAAAATATATACGATTAAAAAAAGTGAAATGTGCGGCAGTACTGAGGTAGACATTGTAATGACAGCTCTTAATAAGAAATATAAAAGTTTTGGAATAGAAGTATTGGCAATAATAGTGGCCTTGAGATGGGAAATGGAGATTGGAATGAGTAAAGTTAAACATGAGACCACCTGATATATTGTACAAGCATTATGGGAGGAGTTATAGTCTTTAAGGTAAAGAATACCAGAGTGGGCAAACAGATGGCGATTAGGTGAATTAAATTCAGTCCAGGAGATGGCACGAGTAATTTTTCTTGTTTTTTTTGTAAAAGGTCAAATTTTTTAGATAGCTGGGATAAGTATTACAGTAAATAATAGTACATGAATGTAGATGTTGTCCAAACAAAGGTTTATAAAGAATAAGAAGAGCAGAGCGTGGAAGCAGGTGTCTCGCTTTGAAAAGCACCGACATGTTTAGATTTTTAGATATTTAGATATTTAGTTTTGCAAAAGTGATCTATATGACGATTAGAGTTTAGACAGTCATCAATGAGGACCCCAAGGAATTTTGTAGAGTTTACTTTCTTTATCATTTATTTTGATCTGAAAGGCCATATTTTCCATATTCATTCGTTCTTTATTGAAACTGAATGATATATAATTTGTTTTCTTAATATTAAGAGAGTATATATCTCTCTTAATATATATATCCACCTTCGAGAGCTCATTGTTAAGGAGATTTTGAATTTCATGGATGTTGTTATGTGATACAAGAAAGGTTGTTTCACTGGACATTCCCAGAAAACATGTCAGTGTTTAGCCCCTGGGGCAGATCATTTTCAACTTTATTCTGTACGAAGATAGGTCTTTATGTAACATTCAACAGTGAACTACGGAGGAGCTTAACAAAAAGGAATATGTTTTTCATTTATTGTAATAATTAATTTGATCATCGACCAGTATTTTGGGGCAAATATGCCGTAGTTTCATGTGAGCTGATGATTTTTACTTTTTGTTACCTAGAAATGTCACTTTTCCACAAAGGAAATGTTAATCGTGTGGACAATCCTAAGTACCCCCTGACCGCATAAAGGATTTAACAGAGTAATTTACAGGTCTGGATTGTTTAAGTGGTTGTACATAGAGTACCCAAAGGGAAAGAAATCAGTAATTTCCGTAAGAAACAATTATTGCTCCACACCTATCTGTATAAAATCATAAGATAATGTATTGAATCATCTTGAGTTGAGTATTGTGTAGTAGGTGAGATCATGAAGGCGTTTGGGAAACGCTGGATGGGATATGCGAATATGAATAGTAAATTGGCAAAATGACATGGGTGAACGCGGGCCACGGACTGACCCGTACGAACTACAGACTGGACGACTTTTTCTCGGGCCGCAGAATGCGCCCTACTTGAGGGAGACTGACGAATACCAATTTGGTCAGAAAGCTTACTTCTCCGATCTGCAAAGTTTGGTATCTGCTTACTCCAAACAGGTCGGAGCCGAGGTGGACAGGACCCAGAACGGACCTCCCACGTCATCAGACTCCACAGGAAAGGTGACACATGATGTCACTGGTCACAGTGGGCAACACCGGACCCCCACGAAGATCAGAACCCCAGATCCGGCTGGATTTGGCGCAGCAGCAGTCATAAGACCTGAGCCCTCAAGAAAGGGGCAGAATAATCCCCTGGGAGGGTCCACCGGGTGATCAGAGTAGTCTACCTCTGACCCTGAAGAAAGAAGAAAGAAGAAAGAAGATACACTGGGTGATCTCTGATTAGAGATCAAAAGTGGAATTGTTGATTGTTGATTGTTGTTGGTTTTGCAGGTTGTGGCAGGAGGCGTGGCCGGACTATTTCCCTCCCGGGCTTCATCATCTGTCCTTATCAAGCTCCCCATAAAGACCGGTTCAACCTCCAATACTCTGCCGGATAGTTGATAGTTCCTCCTGTTGTGTGGTTTTCCTCATGCCTGAGCTCCTTAGTTATTTCCTCGTTCCTGTGGCCAGCCTGCCTTCTGCCACCGCCCTCTGGATTTTGTTTTTGTTTTTTATTTACGAGTGGTTGGTGTGCTTCAAGTTTTTGTTTTTTGTGATAATTTTTGTGACGATTAAACATTGTAAGACCGTGCTGTGTGCACTTTCCTCTCTAGCTACACACTAAACTCTTCTGAACGTGACACACACGTCATTTCTATCAGGGTGTGTTGAAGCAGGAGACATCCAAAATATGCAGGACAGCAAACCTGAGGACCAGGTTTGTTAGGTAGCTATGAATAGCCTCAGTCACCTGCCCTGTAAGAGTCTGGTAAAACCTTAAACCCACGCCCACATTTTCTTTAGTGATTTTAGTTGTGCTACGATTAAAATTAGTCTGTCTAAAAGGACTGAACTTACAATAAACAAATTTGTTTGTTCATAGGTTACCGGGGGCCGCGTGGGCTGTGGGCCTTTATACTGTACATACATCTCAGGCTCAATGCATAACACTTTGAGAGCCTTGTTATTTCATTTGCAGCCATTTTCTTGTTTTTTTCTTCTTGTTCAGACTGGATGGGTGGAGTCGCGTTATTAAACACACACACTGTACACTGTCTGCGGTGGCCATGAGTGCGAATGCCCGATCAACGCTGCTTGCAGCTTTAATTATTAGGGCCCGAGCACTTACAATGCGATGGCCCTATTGTATCTGTAGGAATTTCTTTCTTTCTTTCCTTCTTTCTTTCTTTCTTTCTTTCTTTCTTTCTTTCTTTCTTTCTTTCTTTCTTTCTTTCTTTCTTTCTTTCTTTCTTTCTTTCTTTCTTTCTTTCTTTCTTTCTTTCTTTCTTTCTTTCTTTCTTTCTTTCTTTCTTTCTTTCTTTCTTTCTTTCTTTCTTGTCAAGCCAGGCCTGGCGAAAAATTTGATATTTAATAATTTGCCTAAATGGACGTGGCAAAATGGCTCAACAGCGCCCCCTAGAAAACTTTGTGCCTCAAGCCCCACAATACGGTTTGACGTACATGCACGAAAATCGCTACACACCTGTATCATGTAGCAACTTAAAGAAAAGTCTCCTGGCACCATGGCCGAAACTTTATCAATTTATGCCATTCCTTCGGCAGTTAATACGGCCTGAACCGTAATGTGCACCCAGGTGTGTTATACATCAAAATGTGCGTCTCCATCCTGCAACGTCATGCCTTAATTTTCTCTTTCAAAAGCGTTACCGTGGCGACGATAGACGCCAAGAAGCGCGCCCCCCCTTCATCTGATTAGTCCATATTTGATTATTCCCCAAAAGTCACCAAATTTTGCACCAAGCCAGGCCTGGTGATAAATTTGATATTTCATGGTTTGCATTAATGAGCGTGGCCTAACAGCTCAACAGCGCCCCCTAGAAAACCTTTCTCTGCCATAACTTTTGAACGTGTTGTGATAAAGACATGTGGGTGGTGTCATCGGACTCGGTATTGAGTACTTGACCTTCTTTGGTGCAAATAAGCCCCTTCTTCTGATTGGTCGATATGTGATAGTTCTGATTTTCTGCCATAACTTTTGAATGGTTTGATATAGAGAGTCGTGGGTGGTGTCATCCGCTAAATGTCCAGGCCTGAAGAATCTACATGAAGTCATACAAGCTTCCACTGCAGCCTGAACGTGCACAAGGGTGCGAGGGCCCGTTCATCGCTGCTTGCAGCTTCAATTAGAGCCCGAGCACCTACAGTGCAAAGGCCCTATTGTATCTGTAGGAATTTTTAATTCTTTCTTTATTCTTCATTCTTTATTTTCCTTATGAAGAGAGGAAGGCCTTTTTTTCCCCCTAAACGTGCCCCAAAAGTCACCAAATTTTGCACGCAAGCCAGGCCTGGCGAAAAATGTGATATTTAATGGTTTGCCTTAATGGGCATGGCAAAATGGCTCAACAGCGCCCCCTAGAATCCTTTGTGCCTCAAGCCCCACAATAGGGTTTGATGTACATGCACCAAAATTGGTACTCACCTGTATCATGTCGCAACTTAAAGAAAAGTCTCTTGGCGCCATGGACGAAACCCAACAGGAAGTCGGCCATTTTAAATTAATCTTGTAATTTTGGCGAAATTTTATGCCAAAAACTCCTGGGTGGTGTCATCGGACTCGGTTTTGAGTCCTTGAACATAATTGCTGAAAATTAGCCCCGCCCATTCATCTGGTTGGTCGATATCTGATAGTTCCTACTTTCTGCCATAACTTTTGAATGGTTTGATATAGAGAGTCGTGGGTGGTTTCATCCACTAAACGTCCAGGCTTGAAGAATCTACATGCAAGTCATACAAGCTTCCACTGCAGCCTGAACGTGCACAAGGGTGCAAGGGCCCGTTCATCGCTGCTTGCAGCTTTAATTATTATTGTATTGCATCTTGTATATGTATACAGCATGATATAGCTTGCTGGTTTTTAATCCTGTATTAATCACATATCAGAGATCATCATCATTATTCTTACCTGCACTAAATGCCTCTTCCCGATTGACATTTTCCTCATGTATGAAGGTTTGTGGCTGCTCCTCACCTTAGATGTAATGAAATTAAGAGAAGATTAGGCTAAAATATGAGGATGATTAATCAGTTGTGACTGTGTCATTTTTATAATCCTGCAAAGTCTCTGCCTCACCTGTTGCTTGTTGGTTTCGCAGCCAACTCTGCAGAGATGTGCTTCCTTTAGCTGCCTCTTTGAATTGTCCGTCTCTCTCCTGGATGCATCTATATTCCGTGGGCATTTCGAATTGTCTTCATGTTAACAAAACATACAAGATTAGATTGCTGGATTATTTAGGCTCACTAAACGTCCAAAACCCGACATTGGATTTTAGAGAAGTTTATCGTGATCATTTGTTATACTGTTGTTGAATAAAAATAATTAAAAACCAAGTTGAATATGTAAACTGCATGTGCTGATTAACTAAATGTTTCTGTGACTCCGTCACTGACACTAAAAAGTGTTTAATTACTATTATTCCATCCCAACAAGAATCTAACATTCTGATTTGTGTTCTTATAGTGTTAAGTCACTGAAATAGGCAGGAAAATACAATATAAATACTTCTGGCTTAATTACACAGGGTTCTTCGTACAGGAATTCCCAAATATTTGCATTTTCATACTTCATATTTGATTTTAATAGTATTTGAAAACATTCTAAAAGTAACTAAGGTGCATTTTTCTGACTTCTCACTGAAAGTACCAGGCACCAGATAAGAGAGGCCCCCAGCAATAAACTTTGGGCCGCTCCCCCCTTTCTGTTGAACTGTAATAAAACTTGGTCTGACACACAGAGCTGGCAGATTTCAGCAGGACATTGACAGGACAGGCTGCGGAGTCTGTCTCAGGCTGAATCTCCCTCATGAGGCCCTCTTTAAATTCTATCCCAGTCTTGTGTCTTTATTTAACTTTTCCAGCTCAATCAACAAACCCGGGGTGATCAATTCGATCACAACAATTTGGGGGCTCGTCCGGGATTGAGAAAGAGGAAAAGAGGTAATTATGAAAGAACAGCTGGTTACGAAAAAGGCGAGGACACGGCCCGCGCGGCAAATTCAGGATAAGCAGACCGTTTATCTGCATTGGATATCACTCAAATCAAGACCGTGTCCAAAGTCTCAAGTAAATACCTAGCTGCTGAATTTAATAACTGCTAAATTTAAGGAATGATAACTGCTAAATTTAATAACTGCTAAATTTAAGGAATGATAACTGCTGAATTTAATAAGTGCTAAATTTAAGGAATGACAACTGCTGAATTTAAGAACTGCCAAATTAAAGAACAATTGCTGAATTTAATGACAACTGCTAAATTTAATGAAAAAAAGAATGACAGAGGCTGGAATAGGAATTAAAGAGGACATATATAGAAGGTGGGTTTAGAAAGGGTTTGAGACCCCGGGATTTCGTCTTTAAATTCTATCCCAGTCTTGTGTCTTTATTTAACTTTTCCAGCTCAATCAACAAACCCGGGGTGATCAATTCGATCACAACACTGTGTAGGCTACATTTCAAGCTCACCTTTTCAGACGTGTCAGGGCGTCCCCCCCAAACCCCCCTTTCTCCTATCACTCAGGGAGGTGTCTGGTGAATCTGAATGAGTGACTCTGATGACTTTATTTTAGAAAAATTATCAAAATTACGAATGAAAAAAAAGAAAAATCATGTTGAAATATTAAATCATATTCTATTATTTTCCCCCTCCCTCGGAAGGGCAACATCAGCCAAGGACGGCATGAGGAAGGTTGCCAAGACACGTCTCTGCAGGTGTGTTTCATTGTGATCCCAGCGAGTTAAAAATATCTCAACCGGTGAAACAGGCTGAAGAAACTGGTTCAACCATTGTTAAATGCTTGTGTCTTACTGCTTTTTTTCTATTTAAGTCTTTATATGAACAGCTCCAGTGTCACCCACTACTAATAGGAATATTGAAATGTACCTGGTGACTCGTGAGAGGAAAGACAGGTTTAACTGAAAGTTCATTTGAACATTTTTGACATGACTGAACAGAGCTGAGACACCGTTTCAGGGTGGAGCTTATGAACTAAAAACCTGGAATAAAAGGACTGAAATCTGTGATTCAGAGGGACATTTAACTGGTGAGTCTACTGATTGAAGGATACTAAAAAGATTTGAAGAAATGGATGAAAAAACTCTTAAAGATTACGTGATCTGCCTTGTTTGTTTAGAGACTTTCAAAGATCCGGTGTCTCTGAGCTGCAGCCACAACTTCTGTTCAAGCTGCCTGAAAAAGTTCTGGGAACAAACTAAAAACAGAAACTGTCCCATCTGTAAAAGAATATCTTCTAAAGGGGAACCTGGGATGAACTTTTCACTGAAGGGACTTTCCACCTCTTGTTTTGAACAACCGACAGTTATATCGTATAAGACTGAAAAAGAAGAAAAGAGGCTGAAGGAGGTTTGTGAGAAACATCCAGGAATACCTCAACTGTTCTGTATAGACGAACAGAGAGCTGTGTGTCCTGTCTGTGAGTTTTCTCTGCACCAGAACCACAAAGTGGTTCCTGTAGAGGAAGCAGTCGGTGAGCTGAAGGAGCTGATGAAATCTGACTTAGAGTCTCTGCAGAACAAGAGGAACAAATACCAACAAGTGGAGGAAACATATAAAGTTGTGGTTCAACACTCCAAGAAGCAGCTGCTCTCTACAAAGAAGCAGATCAGAGCAGAGTTCAACAAACTCCAGCGGTTCCTGAAAGAGGAAGAGGGGTCCAGACTGGCAGCTCTGAGGGAGGAAAAGAAGCAGAAGGGGAGGACAATCAGCAGGAAGAGGAAGATGATCCAGGAGCAGATCTCCTCTCTGTCAGACAGCATCTCTGCTGTGGAAGAAGAGCTGCAGAAAGACAAAATGACGTTCCTCAGCAGGTACAAACCCACTCGGGACAGAGCCAGAGAGCAGAGCTCAGTGTCAGATCCACGGCTGCTCTCAGGAACTCTGGTAGACGAGGCCAAACACCTGGGAAACCTGGCCTTCAGAGTCTGGGAGAAGATGGGGGACCAGGTCCACTTCAGCCCCGTGGTTCTGGACCCAAACACTGCAGCCCCCTGTCTCTATCTGTCTGCTGATCTGACCAGTGGAAGGAAGGAAGATACATGTCAGCAGCTTCCTGATAATCCAGAGAGAATCATGAACTTCTCCCATGTTTTTGGTTCTGAAGGTTTCACCTCAGGGAAACACAGCTGGGAGGTGGAGGTGGGAGATCATCCCTCCTGGCTGCTGGGTTTGGTTAAAGACTCAGCTGAGAGGAAGAACGAGAGAATTTCTTCACCTAAATATGGAGTCTGGTGTTTGATGTATCGTGATGGAATATACGCCAATGGTGATGGAATATACGCCAATGGTGATGGAATATCTGGTGATGGTGAGATCGTCACGGTGGAGACGAGTCCCCGGAGGATCAGAGTCCAGCTGGACTATGACGGGGGGACAGTTTCCTTCTACAACGCTGAAGACATGACACACATCTACACTCACAGAGACACTTTCACTGAGAAACTCCTCCCTTTTTTTGGGATTGGAAGGTCTTGTGATGCAAAAACTTCTGAGATCAGAATCTGTCAGACAAAGAATAAGAGATTAATAGATTAACCTGAGATAAACAAAATAAATGTATGTGTCTTTAATGTTTTGATGGAATAACTTTTCCAAGATCAGGATTATTTTAAATAAAAAGTTCACATGTGAAAACAAACGGATCTCAAAACATTGAAAATACGACGCATTTAAATATTGTAGTAAAACATTCAGCATCATGATTCAGCGTTGAATAAGATACTAAATTATAAAGGTTTATAAAGTTGTGAGTAATTTTATCCAAGTTTGTATTCATGTTATAAATGTGCTGGAATCACTGGGATGAGATTTTATGTTTTACTTTCAAACTTTACTGTTTTAATAAATGTTGTAACCAGTTAAAAATATGACTTAAAAATCCACCATGTTCCTAAATCTGAGAGCTATTTTTAATCAACCTGCTGATTTTATAACATAAAAGAGTAAAAATCAAATAAAATCGATACTAAAGAACACATTTCTGTGTAAATGTTGTAAGTGTTCAAATGTCAGAGTTTATAAGTCGCTCCTCAAGTTTCAGTCCAAAGATCAGAGTTTTTAAACAAACTGTAACTAAAAGATACTAAAACATGGAAAACTGTTTAAACGTCTAAAAACACAGCTGGTGTTTTTAGACGTAAATGTTTGGTAATTGTCTGCTTTATATCTTTTTAAATGTTTTTTAAATGTATATGTATGTATGTTTATTTTATAATTCTTAAACGTGGTTCATAAAACCTTCAGATGTAAAACATTGATTTTGTTTAAGTTTCTTCCAATCAAACATCTGTATTAACCTGGTAAACAAACATGATCATGATTTATTTTTTTTATTTGATTATTTATAAAGCAAACCTAACAAGAAATCAAAGGTCTTTAATGGCTCAGCTGAGAACAGGAATCCTTCCCTTGAATCTTGAAGTCGGTAGATTTAAAAACATTCCCGAAGACGAAAGGTTGTGTGAATTATGTGAACTTAACGAAGTGGAAGTCTGTTATATTGCCCTAGGTATGATGAACTGAAAACTCCAATATTTACTGAAATGTCTGTTAAAAACCCAGAAATGTTCCGGTGCTCTGACCATGATAGAATGGACGGGTTGTTTAACTTCAATGTTTTTAAGTTGGCTCATTTTGTTTCTGAAGCCTGGATAAAGCGTCAGGATTGTTTCTATGTTTAATTGGTACAGGGCCTGTTGTCTGGCTTTCATGCTTTGCTTTATGTTCCTTTTTCTTTTTTTGGTGACTTGTAAGCCCACTCGGGCTGGGCACTTTATGTGCATGACACGTAAATAAAAACTTCAATCAATCAATCAATCAATCAATCAATCAATCAATCAATCAATCAATCAATCAATCAATCAATCAATCAATCCAATCAATCAATCAATCAAAATATTTGATATCCTAATTTTAATAAACTCTGCATGTAATTTCTCTTTGGGGAAAATAAAATATGAATGAAGTGAACTGACTTCAGCTTAATGAGTCTTTAAAAACAGGGAGACACAGGTTTCTGTTTAAATGGTCATTATTGATAACATCTGAACACATTTTCTCGAAGTTAGAGAAACACGTGTAGCACGTAAAGCCAACGGAGCAACAATCCCGAGAATCAGAGAAGTAGAGGATTAATATTAAAATACAGAATAAAAGCTAAACTGACACAAAGAGACAAGTGAGACCTAGAAAGAGAGGAGTGATTGAAGAAGGTTGGAAACAGACGGAGCAGCAGAAAGAGTGAAAGACCTCCTACGAGAGAGTCCCAGTCAGTGTTGTCAGTGCAGCTTCATGGCTGCTGCAGAAAGTAGATGCAGAAGTTCAGAGTGAAGACAGCAGCTCCACTTGATCTCTTCCCTGATGCTTCCTATCTGACACTGACCCCTAGAGGCCAGAGGAGCACAGTCTACCTGGTTTCATGCAGGACCTAACAACTGCTGACTCTCAGTCCTGACTCCAGCTGCTCTCACTCTTTTCTCTCACTTCACTCGTGCACCATCGTATTCTCTCACTTCTGTCGCGTTGAAGTTCATGCAAACATGGATCCAGCTACGCTGAGAGATTCTGTGTAGTTCTTCATTTTGAATCTTATACTGATGTTCAAGTTAGTTTTTTGTTGAGAAGGTTAATGTTAATGTTCATTTTATAGGATCATGCACAAAAGAACGCTAAAACTAAATTGTCAGGTTTCCTGAAAATAACTCAATAAAAAATAAATCAATAAATGTCAAATGTCTGTTAAATAACCTCCTTAACTTACATAGTTTCTTATGTTTTTAATGCACAATTTTACATATTCAGGACTAAATCACTCTTGGACAGTTAGGATTCTCACCTGTTCATTTGTACCTGACGGACTCTCCTCAACAGGTGTCCATGTCGCTGGAGCAGGTGTCGGTTGTTGCTGCTGCTGCCGCAGGACCACTGAGCAAACCTGTCACACTCTTATGTCGGTGTTTGTAAGATAAGATAAGATTGTCCTTTATTTCTCCCTCAATAGGGAAACTCACTTTGTGCAGCAGCAGTACACGTAACACACACATGCAGGGGAAGGGTAAAAAAATTACAATACAATTACAAAATATAAACAGTATAATGGTTCCTTGGTGTCAGACCACAGCAGCTGAGTGTCGTTAGCCCATTAAGATGTGGTTGGTGTTGAGGAATTTTATCAAAACCATTTCAGAAGTCCGCTGTGGGTTGAGAGTGTTATTGAGTAAGCCGGCGGTCAGCAGGACCTACTCAGATGCGTGTCTGGGTTGGTGTGCTGACCCCGGGTGATTGTGTCATGACTTTTTATACAGAAAACTCAAGGTACAAAAGGCAGGAAATACACAAACCAAGTGAGAGACGAAACGCAATTTACAGTCGGATTTGATCTATGGCCAAATGTCATTATCGGGCATTTGGCATGACTGTCACTAACTTCTAAATTACCCCTAGGGTGTTCTCGTGATTCAAGTCTGTTTGAAGCAACTTCCAAGGTGTCGTCTCTGCAGGGGGTGTAGAAAGCCGGGTAGGAAGTTGAAGCTACTTCAAAGTTGTTGAGTCCCGTTCGAAGCCCTGCAGGGGGTAGGAAGCTGGAAATTCACGTGACAAAGGTGTTGAGTCCAGTTCGAAGCCCTGCAGGAAATAGGAAGCTGGAACTTCACGTGACCATCTGTCTCGACAATTCACTTTTTTTTTTTTGTCACTTAATTACAGTCAATCTCAATTTTGAACAGAAAGTCTGAATTTTCCTCCTCCACTGATGGTACAGGGGGTGTAACAGTGGAGTACATAATTTTAGTAGTAGTTTGAGTCATACATATTTTGCAAGTGAACCTTAGACATGTAATCACAAGCCAAATAACAATTAGGAATACAAGCCCCAACAAAGCAAATTCAAATATCAAGTAACCAACGGGTCCTAACTGTTCTTTAAACCAATCAAACAAACTAGTTATGACAGGTGTATGTAACGTTTTAGCAATATCTTTCAAGTGATCCGTTATTTCTTGGATGGTGGCATTGTGGTCAGGTAAAAAAGAACAACATTCAGTTTTAATCACAGCACAAGTTCCCCCTTGAGAAGCTAATAAATAGTCCAATGCAGCACAATTTTGTAAGGCCATCATCCTTACAGCAGTCATCTCTTGTGAGAGCATAGACATGCCTTTTGCTAAATTCTTGCCATTTTTGGTCAGGTCTCCCTTGAAAAAGAGATCCTAGATCTCAATGGGACTAACCTGGTAAAATAAAGGTAAAATAAAAATCTTAACTGCATGGGATAAATCCCTTATCTGGTCCAAAGCTGCCATGACTCCATAATTTGGAACGAGGGCACCAAAAATCTTGTCCATGGTGTTTGTGTGTGTGTGTACAATTCTCTTTTAACAATGCGAACTTGATTCTCATGGCTGATACCACATGGCCCAGACCACATATTCCAGACCAACTGTTTGGAAGATATTCATAAGCCTTCATGCCACAAATCCAGTAAACACCTTTTGGTAGCGGTATGGAACAGCAAATAACCATTGTAGCAAGGTAGCTATAATCCTCAATGGAATCGGGCAGTGGATTTTGGCTTGTTTTAGGCTTAACAAGCGGTTCTTCAGAAGGAGAGTACGTGGAGTCACAGTTTGATGTTCCTAGGTGAATCATTCCTTTACCTTCAACACACCACTTTAATGTCTTTGGGATCATGGCGACGGTCAGAGGAATAGGTGTGTTGCAGGAATAACAGTTGGTGTGAAGTATCACGGTACATTTGTCTCATTTGGGGGGGTTTGTGACAGGTGCAGTGCCCATAAGAGGAATTGAAGTTCAAAATGTAACAGGTGTCACATGAAGTGATGGAGAGTCATTAATGGGAGTCCTTCTTTTGTGCTGTGCGGAATGAACCCACACACATAGCAGTTATTAGGGTGTGGGCTATTATCAGCAACCATTTTTGCCAGTTGGAGTGTTTGTTGAGGGTTGTGTTTCATATATATTAGGAGTCCTTTTCTCCTGATAAACGGATAGGTCTCTGTAGCAGAGTGGAGGAGCTGCAGCCACTCAGGCTGACGGGACACAGGTGTGGCCCGTCAGCCTCTCCACCCTGCCAGCCTTATAAGAGGAGAAGCTGCTGCTGAGACTGGTGGTCAGACTGAAGCTGCTAAGCTGTGTGTGCGGTGCGTGTGCACGTGTGTCCTGGGTGTGAGTTAATAAAAGGGTTCTGCACGAAACTCCGTGTGCTCTCTATCCTGTCGGTCGGGCCCCGTAGCACTAGCCGTGCTACAGTCTCGTTTGTGGTGTTTGTAAGGTTGTCTGTGTTGTTCCTGCGACAGATGTAAGTGTCTTGGCGTGTACAATGCATCTGCTTCTGGGCCTCTGCGGCCAGCGCTGCTTCCCTGCTCCTCTGCCAGTCGTGGATGCCTGGGGTGTTGAAGCTCATCTACTTTTGGGCTTTCCGGGCCTGCGTTGTTTCTTTCACTGGCTCCGACAGTGGTGAGGACGAGGACCCCCAGGAAGAAGAGGGAATCAGTTGGTTTCCGGTGCATGGTGGAGGTGTTGTTTTCTTGCAGTGGGATGCGTGGATCCAGGTTACACGTCCCTCACACTTGACTCCAGTGTCGGTGGTGAGCAGGACGTGTTGAGTCTTGGACCAGCGAGGTTTTCTTTGACATAGACCCAGTCCCCGGGTTGGAGGTTATGGCATGGTTTGCCACTAGGAGGAGACTGGACAGCTTTTATTTTTCTGTGGATTGACTGAACGTCAGAGGTTAGAGCAGAGCAAAATGATATCATGGATTCATCCATGGCATGGAAGTCCATCTTCTTCATACATAGAACTGAATCGCTTGGTATAGTCATAGGTCTACCCGTAATCCTTTCATGAGGTGTGAGTTTGTGCTTCCTAATAGGTTGACTTAATTGACATTAGGACCAAAGGCAACGACATTGTCCATTTAAGTCCGGTTAAAAAATTATCTACACATACAAGAACATTTTCATTTTCATTTAATTTCATTTTCATATCCATATTAATTTTGGTATATGAATAAAGTCTATTTGCAGAGCTTCAAAAAAAAGTCACAGTGGGGGGGAAGTGTTGATAATGTTTGCAATATTTTATATATAGGATGCAAATCTTGGAGCTTATCAGTCTTTCAATTCAATTCAATTTTATTTATATAGCGTCTAATACAACAGATGTTGTCTCTAGACGCTTTCCAGAGATCCAGAACATGAACATAAACATAAACATAAACATAAACATAAACCCCCGAGCAATTATTATATAAACAATGGCAGGTAAAAACTCCCTTCGTGGGAGAAAAGCCTTAAGCCAAACAGTGGCAAGGAAAAACTCCCCTTTAGGAGGGAAGAAACCTTGAGCAGGACCAGGCTCATAAGGGGGGACCCTCCTGCCGAAGGCCAGACTGGGGGAGTCAGGGACGTCGATAGCACACAGCAGGCAGGTGGAAGCAGCAGCGGGATGACCAGAGGTGGGGGGGGGGGGGGCGTCAGCAGCACACAACAGTCATGTGGAAGCAGCAGCGGGATGACCAGAGGGGGGGGGGGGGCGTCAGCAGCACACAACAGTCATGTGGAAGCAGCAGCGGGATGACCAGAGGGGGGGGGGGGTGCAGGCAGGCGGAAGCAGCAACAGCAGACATCCACGTAGGCAGGTGGAAGAAGCAATTGGATGACCAGAGGGGGGGGAGGGCCGGGAACACAGGCCAGAACGCAGCTCCTGAGGCTCCGGCCTGCAAACATACACAAAAGAGAAAAAAGGGGGGCCGGCACAAGAAACTACAGGAACAATGGACAAAAATGATAGCTATGAGATATTTATAATAAATAAAAATGGTAATGGAGAAGAGAGGCAGGGAAAAGGAGAGGAGAAGAAGGGTGAGAGGCACCGCCCAGCGGATCATGTCGGTGCCCCCCTGCAGCATAAGCCTATAGCAGCATATCTACCGCGAAGCTATATTTGAGACTAACTATTATAGTTTTGTTCTATAGCTGCGACAATGACTACTGACTCTAACACACTAAAGTTTACACTACCTAGAGATTTACCAACACCAGCTAGAGGTTTACTTAACACTAACTATAAGCTTTACTAAACAGAAAGGTTTTAAGTTTAGTTTTAAAGGTGGAGGTGGTGTCAGCCTCCTTAACCCAGATTGGAAGTTGGTTCCAAAGTAATGGTGCCTGATAGCAGAACGCCCGCCCTCCAAATCTACATTTAGATACTCTAGGAACTACGAGTAAACCTGCACCCTGGGAGCGGAGAGCTCGGCCAGGAACATAAGGCACTATCAAATCTTGTAAATACTGCGGAGCTAAGCCGTTTTGGGCTTTATATGCAAGTAATAAAATTTTAAATTGAATTCTGAATTTTACAGGTAGCCAATGGAGCGACGCTAACACTTTCAACACTATCTGACACATTCCCCCTTTGCTCAACTATGTGACATACGTGGTAGTCACGGGAACAAGGATGTGGGTGTCACAACGCGGCCGTCGTTGCTGACCCACAAATAATTTACATTTTACAACCATGGGAAAGCTACAATCTGTGTTTCTTCACATCAGTAGTCTCTTGTAAGAGGGCTACATCATTAGGAGAAGCCAGGTCGTTCGCGGGTATAGAAGGGCAGAGCTTTACATGGACAGGTAAGCCAAATTTGGCAGCTTCTTTTGCTGCATGGTCAGCTGAAGCATTGCCTTGTGAAACAGGATCTTTGGATTTGATGTGGGCTTCACATTTAACAACAACAATAGATGAAGGTAGTTGACATGCTTCTAACAGTTCCCCAATCAATTTACCATGTTTAACGGCTGTCTCCGAGGATGTGATAAATCCTCGGTTCACCCACAATATAATATATATTTTGCATGTACCCTGGAGGAAATCCATCAATCTGATCTTGTGACAGACCACAATTTTCTTTTGCTGTCAACATTATTTTAGCATCAAGCTCCCTGGGATTATCAATTACTTCCCTTTGAACTGTTAAGACAATAAATACTGTCAAAAGGTCTGAGCCTTGCTTTTCAAATCATGTGGCAAAGTTAGTTTAACAGCTGTTTCCCCTAGCCATTTTTGTTTATTTATTTAACTAGTTCTCTAATTTCATTTTTGTCTGCGTTATGTTTTTTCTAAGTTCTTCCAATTCTCTCACAGGATAAATAGTTGTAGCGTGTGATTGTGGAGGACCCAGTTAACAAGTCCAATACCATCTTTGTCTGCGTTGTGTTTTTAAATTCTTCTAGTTGAGCCATCAGCCTTTTATTTTGATCAGTAGCATTACGGCGTGTACTTTCATCCCTCCAAAGAGGAAGTTGAAGTGCTTTAGTTATTTTGACCATATTTAATACTAAGTAACAAATCAAACTAACAAATAAAACTATCGGTACTGTAATTCCCATACATGTATTTAATAGGACCAGTAAACTCTTTCTCTGACTCTCTACCGAAAAACTTCCCAAAAACTTCCCATTTTTCTTTCTGTTAGATCCCTCCAAAAACCTTCAATTACACTTATTCAATTCAATTCAATTCATACTTTATTAAAGACACATCTTAAGAAGAGGTCCATAGTACCATTAAAAAACATTATACATATAAAATACACAATATAAAAGACAACAACCTATAATATAAAAGACAACAACAAAAGACTAAAAAAAACAACAGTGACACAATAAGACGACAGTGTCAGGCACAAGTGTATAGACATGACCGCCAGTGGTTCCACAACGTGGATGTGAACCTGACTGAGCTGAGTGCAGGATTTGTTAAGCAGGTGATGATGCTGTTTATAGAGTTAGATACTCTACATATACATTTGTACATCACCTTCCGTAGCACAGCAGCAGTGTTGGAACTCCAACACTAGCAAACAAATGACTGGCACTACAGCTCCTTGGGACTCTAAGAAGCAGCCTCATGCAGTCATTATAAGCCACAGTGAGCCTCTGCATGCTGCTTTTCTTGTACTGACACCACAAGTGGCCAGTGTAAAGGGATGTACAATATGTTTTAAACAAAGAAATCTTAACATCCTCTGAGCACATGCTGAATTTGCGCAATAGCATATTCGCTTGGGCATACATCCTTCTACACTGTCTATAAATGTCTCTGTCATCAGAGAGATCCTTAGTCATAAAATGACCGAGGTATTTCACCTCGTCACACTCGGTGAGAACAGAGTCTGCCAGAAAGAAGTCAGGAAACGCTAACTTTCTATCTCCCCGGCTACGGACAATCATCACATTGGTCTTCTTTGTGTTGTATTTAATGTTGTATTCAGACCCGTACTGAGAACATGTCCTCAGCAGCTGCTGGAGGCCAGCACTATATGGACTGAAAATAACAAGATCATCCGCATACATTAGGTGGTTGATAAGTACATCACCTATCATACAGCCTGTTCCACACTTATTCAGCTGCAGAGAAAGGTCCTCCATATAAAAATTAAACAGGACCGGTGACAAAATCCCTCCCTGCCGAACCCCATTGGTAACATGGAATGGAGCAGATACAGAGCTTCCCCACTGAACTCTCATAGTCTGCTGTGCATACCAGTACACCAGAATTCTGACCAGGTAACCAGGAACACCACTCTCACTCAATTTTCTGAATAGCTTTTCGTGGTTAACACGGTCAAATGCTTTTGAGGCGTCAATAAAACACATAAAAATAGTGGAGTTTAGTTTCCTATATTTATCCACTATTTCCTTTAAGGCAAATATGCACAAATCAGTGCCATGATCTCGTTTAAAACCAAATTGGTTATCAGATGTTAAAATATAGAGTTCCAATCTATTCAATAACATTTTCTCCAAAATTTTAGATAAAATACTAGCTAAGGCAATAGGCCTAGTTTTCTGAGCTATTAAGTTTACCCACTTTATCCTTGATGACAGGCACTAATAAAACAGATAAAATAGAATCAGGTAAAACGCTGTGTACTAGGAATCCAGTGAAACATATAGCAAGCAGGACATAAAGTTTTTTACCAGCAAATTTAAGATGCTCGTTAATTATTACAACTTAACCCCATAGCTGCTTCCTCTACTTCTCGAGGGGTAACGGTCACCTTAGCATTATCTTCTATTTTACCCAATTGAAACACATTACCTTTCAGGCAGTTAAACAACTCATGGTATTGCTTCTGCCATAGCTCACATATATTATCAGAGCCACTCACACCATCAATATCAGATGGGAGAGGCAGTTTACAATTATTCATGGCCCTGATTTCTTTCCAGAAATCATACACATTCTTGCTTTTCATTTTTCTAGCCAATGAGTCAGACCTCAACATATTCTCATGCTTTTTACTGTACCGAAGAGCATATTTAAAATTAGCATTAGTATATTTCTTGTATTCAAATATTTCTCCATGCTTTGATCTACCTGAATCAATCCATGATTTAAAAGCCCTACGAGCCTCAGCATGCAGCTCTTTAACATAATCGTTCCACCCTGGCTTACAACTGGACACCGATTTAGATTTAAATTTAGACCTACAAAAGGGCTTACTGGCCCCTTTGAGAGAGTCCACAATAGCATTATAAAAAGAAGACAACTCATCACAGTATTGCTGATTATTACAATTAACATCATTACACATGACGGCATGTTTTGGCAGTACTACATTTCCCAGCAAGGTATGAGACCTGCCACAATAATTATCAAGTTCAGCCTTCGTCAAGTTGGACCAGTCTACTTTCCCAACATCAATGTTGTTGACCTCTGACAGCAGTAGATGGCCCACATTTAACCACATTTAACACTTACTTTTACCCACAAATCACTTGCTAATTCTTTCAATCATCAGTCTACTTGAGCATAAAAAATCATTCCTGTTGATGCAAGGAGAGCGCGTCAGATCTTTGCTGAAATGAAATATACCTCCAAGTATTTTGGGAGAGCAAATCATCCCCACTTATAAAAAAAAGTTCTTCTACAAAACACATCACTACTGTGTTTTGTTTAAAATGACCACTGTTGCCAATCCTATGAAAGGTGAAGCAGAGGTAATCAGAAATGATAACACCTGTGCACTATTCATCCAGGGTTTTACACCATCACCAACCCTTCCCTCAGTTCTAGTTGATGACCTTGTTAACAGTTTCAGTTCCAATGTTATGACTGTTATTGATTCTATCGCCCCAATTAAGACCAAAGTTCTGTCCGGGAGGAAAAAGTCACCCTGGAAAAACGCAACACTAGTTAAAGAACAGAGAAGGATATGTAGACAAGCAGAACGCAAGTGGCGCAAAAACAAACTTCAGGTATATTACAACATTTATAAAGAGAGTCTTCGCAACTATAACCAGAAACTGAAGAATGCAAGGCAATCGTATTTTTCAGAGATTATCAATAGAAACAGTAATAATGCTCGCACACTGTTTTCTGTGGTAGAAAGACTGACAAACCCTGCAGCCTCAATCCCACTTGAACTGCTGTCAAAAAAGACCTGTAACGACTTTGCTGACTTTTTCACAAACAAGTCATGTAGCTGTCATTGACAGCTACAAATCAAGCCAGAAATCTTGGTGTAATTATTGACTCAGACCTGAACTTCAACAGCCATCTAAAGTTTATCACTAAATCTGCCTATTACCACCTAAAAAAACATTGCTAGAATTAAGGGGATTCTGTCTAAACAAGACATGGAAAAACTTATTCATGCATTCATTTTCAGTAGGTTGGATTATTGCAATGGCATCTTTACAGGCCTTAACAAGAAGTCTATCAGGCAGCTGCAGCTGATCCAGAACGCTGCCGCCAGAGTCCTTACAAACACCAGGAAACTGGACCACATTACACCAGTCATGAAATCACTACACTGGCTTCCAGTTAGTCAAAGGATAGAGTTTAAAATCTTACTGCTGGTCTACAAAGCACTGAATGGTCTTG
Organism: Cololabis saira; assembly: GCF_033807715.1. NCBI lineage: Eukaryota > Metazoa > Chordata > Actinopteri > Beloniformes > Belonidae > Cololabis > Cololabis saira. Next base: position 38,983,556 of record NC_084604.1, on the reverse strand, counting down.
GACCAAAATACATGGTTGATCTGTTAGTTCCCTATGAAGCTCCCAGACCCCTTAGGTCTTCTGGATCTGGTTTGTTGTGTGTCCCAAGAACCAGAACCAAGCAAGGTGAAGCAGCTACAGTTATTCTGCTCCTCACCGGTGGAACAAACTTCCTGTAGACCTGAGGTCTGCTCCAACTGTCAGCTCCTTTAAATCAGGGTTAAAAACATTACTGTTTACTCAAGCGTACTCTTAAATTAAACTTACCTGCTGTACTCTACTGCCCTTATTTTTATTTTTAAATTTATTTTTTATTATTTTACTTCTTTTCTTATCATCTTATTCAATCATATTTGTTATTTACTGTCTAATTATGTCGAATTATTTACTGTCTAATTATGTCTTGCCGCTTTTAATGTCAATGTAAAGCACTTTGAATTACCTTGTGTTGAATTGTGCTATACAAATAAATTTGCCTTGCCTTGCCTTGCCTTACATATATGACTACTCTTGGTACTCAGACCAACATGGTACTCTGGCCAATATTTCTTTAATGTTACCCGAGATATTAAACCTTTTTAGAAGAGCGAGTCAAATTCTAAGGCAGGAGGAGCAGAGCATTCTCACAACACAATCAAATTCAAGTGTTATGAAATTGTCAGCATTCCTAAAGCATCTCTACATTAACCTTCCCAATAACCCCTGCTCACAACCACACAGCGGACTCATCTAAAATTTCAGGATGACGTCAACCTTCCTATGGCACTCCAGTTCACAGACTTTCGACAACAGCCCAGCAACCATAATTTGGGATTTTGTAAATGGATCCCTTACCTCTGAAAATTTAGATAGAAGTCACTGGTGTGTCGTTGGTCTGGAAAAGGAGTTCCCATCGAAGGTCTATTGTCATCCGGGTCACGGCACCAAATTGTTGAGGAATTTTATCAAAACCGATTCAGAAGTCCGCTGTGGGTTGAGAGTTTTATTCAGTAAGCTGGCGGTCAGCAGGACCTACTCAGACGCGTGTCTGGGTTGGGGAGCTGACCCCGGGTGATTGTGTCATGACTTTTTATACAGTAAGCTCAAGGTACAAAAGGCAGGAAATACAAAAACAAAGTGAGAGACGAAACGCAATTTACAGTCGGAAGTGATCTATAGCCAAATGTCATTATCGGGCATTTGGCCTGACTGTCACTAACTTCTAAATTACCCCTAGGGTGTTCTCGTGATTCAAGTCTGTTTGAAGCAACTTCCAAGGTGTCGTCTCTGCAGGGGGGGCGGGGGGGGGGTAGAAAGCCGGGTAGGAAGTTGAAGCTACTTCATAGTTGTTAAGTCCAGTTCGAAGCCCTGCAGGAGGTAGGAAGCTGGAACTTTACGTGACCATCTGTCTCGACAGTTGGTCAGAACTGAAGGGTATTCCAGGAAGTGGGTTTAGTGAAAATCCTGAGTTTGTTAAGCCTGAGATGAGGGAAATCCGGGGTTTTCAGTTCAAGAAAGCGAGTTAACTCAAACCCTGAGTCAGTTACTACGGCAACTGAGCCTCTGAACCTAACCTGCTCGCTAGCAGGTTTACTTCAATAAAGCCTGAGTTTCTCCCTGACTCCTCCCTCCTGCTCAGCCTGAAGCAGATAGCCGACATGGAGTGTCCTTTCCTCCGGAATCACTTTGAAACCAAATCCGAAATTATTTGCAATGCCTTACGACAGGAGAGGATGTTAAGACCAAGACTGGATATTTTTCCTTTTCCTTTTCCTTTCCCTGATGAGTACCTCACAGAACGGTACCGTTTTTCGCCACGCTCTATTATTTACCTGAACAATATTCTCCGGCCATACATATCCAACATCACAAACCACGGACGTGCTCTCAGTTCTGAGCAAATTCTTGGTGTTGCACTTCGTTTTTTTGCAAATGGTAGTTTCTTGTACAACATTGGCGACGCAGAGCATATTGGCAAAGCAACTGCGCGTAGAGCAGTGAGGAAAGTTTGCCTTGCACTGAAAAGCCTACTACACGCATTTGTAGTTTTCCCTGGGCACAAACCTCTTAGGGCCATCAAAGAGGAATTCCACAGGATTGCAGGTGAGTGATATAGAAATAATTCTGTTGAAGGTGATGATATTTCAAATGATATTCTGTTAATGACATTTTGCTGCTACCTCTGACTGGGATCAATAATTAGGGCCCGAGCACTTGCAGTGCGAAGGCCCTATTGTATTTGCAGGAATTAGGGCCCGAGCACTGAAAGTGCGATATGTAAACCATGGTAGATTTGCTTACTTTGTCACTTCCGGCCGGAAGTGACGCCGTCCGCCGACGATCAGGCGGCCGATCCATCGGGACAAGACAACAAGTGGCCCACGGGCCGCCAGTTGAATATCCCTGTTTTAGATTTGTCCCTGCTTCAGCACACCCTGATACAAATGACTGCCGTCAACAGACTTCTGCAGACCTTGATGACGAGCTCATAACAACCGTTAATCTGAATCAGGTGGTTTCTAGCCAGTACTCGAGTTGAGGGGGGATGAGGGAGGATGGCACCCCCCCCCCGAAATAAAAACGGTCCAAATCATCCCCCCTGTAAAACTGCCATCCCTCCTTTCAATCCCGTATGTCATTTCATCAATGAATGTGGTTTTACTGCTATTTCAACATTTAGAGTCATCACCACAAAAATAATACCAGAAAAATGTGACAATTTTCACCTGTTTCAGGTACATTTTCAGTTGAAATAAGTAGGAAAATCTGCCAGTGGGACAAGATTTATCTTCTCATTACAAGCAAAAAAATCTTGTTCCACTGGCAGACTTTTCTACTCATTTTAAAGAGCATATTGCAGGTTAGGGTTTTTTCAAAAAGTATACCTGACCTTATGTGAAAATGACTATGTGAGAAGTTAATGTAGGATTTAATATGTTTTACAAGACAGAAGGGCACGTATTCAGAGGAAAAAGGGGCTGATTTTAGCAAAGCTCCTACAAACGCTTTTTTTTCGAACACCGCGTCATATGACGCAGCGGGAGGGAGACGTCTCCACAGCTGCCTCATCTGACTGTGCAGACCCCGTCCACACGTAGCCGGGTATCTGCTAAACCGAAGATATTTTCCTACGTTTGGACCTGTCATCCACATGAAAACGCAAATAAACGAATGTTTAAAAAAACTCAGAGCAAAGTGAATATTTTTGAAAACTCCGTTTATGTAGATGCGTGTAGACAGAGACAACCGGAGTTTTGCGTTTTTGAACGTCACATTATGCTCCAAAACAACAAAAAATCTGCTCTGATTCTGACGTCTAACGTGCGACCTTTGTTTACTACAGAACTACAGATGATCCACCATCTGTTCTCCGAGCTATTTATTAAATAAATGGTCTCTGCTCTTGTTCACCGTTTACTGCGTTACACCGACGCAGAGCCTACGCCGTACCCTACGCCGTACCCTACGCCGTACCCTACGCCGTACCCTACGCCGTACCCTACGCCGTACCCTACGCTGTAGGGTACGCAGCGACGCGCAGCCCTACGCCGTACCCTACGGCGTAGGGCTGCGTCGATAACGCGGCAGCTCCGTGGTGGGACACGGGGGGAAGACCAGTTGATCTACAGATGATCTACAGGTTTGGAATGCTTATGAATGTGGTCGAAAATGCATATCTTCGGTTACGTGTGGAAGATTGTTTTTTTTAACAACGATGTAATGTGGATACAAATTATTTTATAAACGAAGGGGGGGAAATATTCGGTTTTAAAAATACCCGGCTATTTCGGATGCATTTAATCAGAAAAAAGAAGATACTAAGCCTGTTTTCTGTTTAGAAAGTACAAACGTAGACAGATTACAAGTACTCACCCATCTTTTAGGAGTTACTTTCGGAGTTTCTTTCAGAAGCACGGGCGGGTGCTGCAGTGAATAAAGGCTGATTTATGGTTCCGCCGCTACGGCGTAGGTTACGCGGCGCGCGCAGCGTTCTGTGCGTCGCCGCGTAACCTACGCCGTAGGGTCTGCGTTGGTGTAACGCGGACCCATAAATCAGCCTTTTAAAAAGCGAGTTTTAGCTGTCAATCAAAAGAACGTGGGGGGCCTAACGGGTTTGTAATTATAAGGCTGTGGCCCGTCATATTGGTGTGAATACACATTCACAACCTCTTCAGTGTCACAAATAACATTAAGATCCATTATTTTTCCTATTATTGAATTCACCGCGCTCCCTCCCGCTACGTCACTTCCGGTTCAACTTTTTCAGATGCAGAAGTAAAATACTCTCACAAAAACAACTCCGGAGGTCACTGTCGTATATATTTATGCGTATTTCAATGAAAATTCAGTTCCTACATTATTTTCCTACACATGGATTCACAGGGGTCTCCAACCTGCAATCTGCTCTTTAAGTGAAAATCTACTTGAAACAGGTGAAAATTGTTGTTTTTTCCAGTGATGAGTCTTGTTTTAAGTGTAATGAGATTGTTTTTACTAAAATTAGACATTTTAACTAGAAATAAGACAAATATTCTTGTTAAGATTTAGAGTTTTTGCAGTGATCCATTTTACTTATCCTGTGAAGGACAGAGTCATATTGATAAGTTCAGAAAAGTGTTTTTTATTGTTGTGTTTTGATGTATTTGATGTAAGCCCAGTGGATATTTAAAGCTTACAGAAGGCTGCATTTAACTGCTGCTATGTCATTCCTGCAGTATTTCTGCAGGTGTTTTGGTCAGTGCTATTATTTGTAATATATTATATTATTTGCAATCAGCACAAATTATCTGTCCCCAAATGATAAAATCCACCATCCCCCCTGATTTCTTTTTACAACTCGAGTACTGGTTCTAGCAGGAAATCAACTAAAACATGCAGGTCGCTGCTTCACACTGCTGCAGATCTACTGCCCCCGTGTGGTCAGAGGTGATATTGCCACAGAGGGTGATTTAAATTATTTAAGTTCGGTGGTAAATATCAGAAAAGAAACTGTGAAATAATATTTTAATATTTTGTGACTACTTGAAACAGTATTGCTGATAAAAAAAAATCTTAGATACAAAACAATTAATGACAAACGTCTGCGACGTGTCTTATATGACTATTTAGCAATGGGAACTATCAGTTTTATTTACCTTGTCTTAAACTGTTTCCACAGTTTGAAATCACCAATAGTCACTTTTGTATTTTCTTTGTAAAAACATAAAGATGTCACCTTAAAAGAAAATGTTAGTAATCAATGAATTTGTGTGTGTTTCCTGTGGTCTAAAAAAAATCATCATGTTGAAAAACCATTAATAATATTAATACAAATAAATGATGATATAAATTGTTATTGTAAATAAAAACTGTGAAAATGCTGTCTGTAAAAAGTGCTGTCAGTGTTTTAAATCGCTGGGATCAGAGACAAGAAAAGTTTACTCCTGGTTGGAACCTGGATGGAACCACGGAAACTCTAGTTGGAAAACAACTTGTTCTACTTCTTCACTGTTTCTCTCTTCACATCCAGGATGAAAGCCAAGGATCAGAACAATAAAACAAGTACAGAAGTCAAAATAAAACACAATCCAACAGAAATTCTGACAGCACGTGTACAGAAGTGAACAAGAGATGCTGCCAGGACATTTAAGCTGATTTGAAATGGATAAATTCACCACGCTTGCTCTGTAGTTTTTGGGGTTAGGTAGCGGTAGCGGTAGCTTAGCTCAGACTGTGTTCGGATCTCAAGATTTGGGTCGATTGCTGTTCGTGTTTTGGTTGGCTCCGTGCCGGTTTCGTGTTTTGTTTGTGGTTTTTTGTTGCAGATTTCCAGTGCTTGACGTGTGTCTCCGTGTGTTCCTGCTTCCTGGATTGGCAGTGGATGTCGTCACTGGGTTTGTATGTGTATATTTATGTATGTGTACGCATATGTATGCGTATATATATGTATATATATTAAATATAGTAATAATGCACATATATATACCTTTGGGTTCTACCGTCATGGTATCAATCATTAATATGTGTGCAGACAAGGTAAAAGAAAAAAAAAAAAAAAGAAATGGATAAATACGGTGGGCGACAAGGGCCAAACGCACTGCAACGGCCTAATGCGTCTCAGTTAAGGAAAACGGCTTCAAGTACAGAAACGATTCAAATTTACAAACTCTTTTTGTACCTTGTTTTGAGTTTGTGAATTTGAATCGTTTCTGTACTTGAAGCCGTTTTCCTTAACTGAGACGCATTAGGCCGTTGCAGTGCGTTTGGCCTTTGTCGGCCACCGTAGTTAGATTGTAGTCAAATGGTAATAATTAATTTATTACAGTAAATTACAGAAACATCCAACCTAAACAGTCCTGAACAAACACTGTTGTCCAACAGTTACTGCAACAATGAAACTGCAGATTGAGCCCCATTTATGCTCAACTGAGGAAATTCAGAAGATCAAACAGTGAAATGGTTCATATTATTAAAATGTTGTAATAACTAACCCGCCACCAGGTGGCAGCAGTTAACTTTAACCCTGTTACCAACGCAACACTGCAGATTCACAGATGTGGATGTCTGGAGATTTGAACCACCTTCATCTTCCTGTTGGAATAAACAGGATTATCTGACCAAACCATGAATCCTGTGTTAGTTTAAACAAAAGTAAATATATATTTAGGCCCGGTCCCAATCCCCCCCTAACCCTACTTTTCAGCACTACCCCTAAATTTTTCGCGTTCCCGTGAGGGTAGTGGTGTCCCAATTCCTCTTTGCATCTAGGGCTAGTGGACATAACGAGGGCTAGTGGACATAACGAGGGCTAGTGGACGTAACGAGGGCTAGTGGACATAACGAGGGCTAGTGGACATAACGAGGGCTAGTGGACATAACGAGGGCTAGTGTGTATGAATCTATTCCTTCACAGCGAGGGATTTCAGATACTGACTCGCCGACTGAGGGCTAGAGAAATTTCCCAGAATGCTTTACGTCATCATTTGGAGACTGAATCAAAAAAAAACATGGCGGACATTTCTTATTTTTTAGTGAATAAAATCAATATTTTGAGTTAGTTTCTGCATAAAAATGCATTTTGATTACATTTTATATCGAGAAATATATATTTTACTTTCATAATATTCACTCAGTGAATGTACATAATCACTCGCTTGCCCGTTGTTGCGAAGTCACTGGTGTTTTGACACTGTGTGTTTTCAGACAAGAAACTCGTTCAATATCAAGTTTCACTGTAAATGAAGAATTTTAACAAGATAAAAAGACTAAACATGGATTTATTATCCAACAAAATGTACAAATCATGTTTAACCCCACTGAGGACGCTCTCGTCATTGGGAGACATCTTGAAGAAATAAACTCCGGATAAAAATGAATGTTACGATTGTAGAAGTCAGAATTATTCTACATACATGTAGGAAAAGAAAAACAATGAGTTCAGTCGGTGAAAAGGAGGCAGAGACTTTTCTAAATCCAGGCCTTGATGGATAATTAAACATTACATATGTTTTTTGCAGCAGTAAAAAGGGATAAGTTCATTTTGGCGCCGACTGCAGGTCAGATCTATTTTCACAGCTGATTTATAGATTTGTGGATCAAACAGAAGCATCGTTTTCATAGTTCACCACATCATCATCATCATCATCATCTTCTTCATTGTTCACCTGTGGAAACATAAAACAAGAGTTCATGTGTCACGAGACAACACTGCTACTCCCTCCTTGTCTTGTGTCTGGTGTCTGCTCTGGTGTTCCTGATTGGTCATGAGCATTCTTGACAATGCTGACCAGGGTTGGAGACTGGGGCTCTGGAGAAATCTGATTGATTATGTTGTTATGCAACCGATGATTGTGATGAGACTCCAGTGAGGAGCTACTGGGGTTCGAGTGATAAAACTAATGAAACAAACTAACAGAGATGTTTTTTTAATCATGTTTTCTTGTGAGTTTCCTACCTGTTTCATCCTGTAAATGATGAGAAAAGTAGCGATGCTGACCAGAACCACCATCAGCCCCCTGACCACCGATCCAATAATCAGTCGGGTATTGATCAGACTGGAATCTGGAACCAAAGGATTCATAACAAAGTATATATTAACGCTCTGTGACTTGATTATAAGTGTGGATATGTCTGCAGATCATAATTTTCCAGCTGTTCTTGCTCTAGTTTCCTTGTCTTCATGATTTCAGGGTGTCTTACCTGTAAAGTCCAGCGTGTATTCAGCATCTATCTTCACTCTGTCTCCTTCAACAACCTGGCAGGTGAATCTTCTCTTGGAGCCTCTCTGATGTTTCACCATCAGATCAGAAACACAGTTGTTCTGTCCTCCAGACACAAACCCATCACCTTCACCAAGCAGCACACTTCCTGTCTCATCCACCCAGATGATGCTGTTCTGCTCACAGGGACCCAAATACCTGTGTCTCACCAGAGAACAGTGTAATGTCACATTTCCATCCCTTCCTGGATCCATATCTGGTGGAAATGGAGAAACTGGAAGAAGACAAAAAACTGTTATTACAGGATAAAAAATGTCCAACAAGCTGATTAAATGTGATAAAATGTGAGAATGTCTTTAATTTACTATCTTGGTTTAACTGATTGTCTCATGTAAATATCACAAATGTGAACTAACATCAATGATGAAGTTGGAGAGAATGTTGGTGAAATGATGTTTTACGAAACAAAGGTAAATCGCAAATGCAGAAAGATGCAGAATGCATTACCACCCTTTACCATTCTGCATTTTGCAGAAAGAAAAAGGGTGCTAAAAGCCAAGTGCAGAGAACTAAAACAATTGGAGACAATAAAGAAGTTAAAGGCTGCCAAGGCACGACAACAAGTGTATGAGCAGAGTGAGTGCTCAGACGGTGAAATACATGAGCTCCTCCATCAAGGTGTCTCACTGAAGGAGACAAGGGAAGTCAAAAATGAAAGTAACCTATTGCACCGTCACTCTCCACCACAAGCTGTGACACTTCTAAAGCGAGATAGCACACTAAAGCAAGAAGATAGAACAACAGCTCTTGTTAGAGAGTTTGCAGAGTCCATCAGTGTGAGTCGTATTCCTATACCTTAAAGGTATAGTCTGTGATGTTGGAGAGCTAGTAAGATTTGAAAGTGGCACCTCCTCTAAGCTCCACTCCCTCCCGTCAGCGCTCCGTCCAAAGCCACGCCCCCACAAACTCTGGGGAACGCACATTTGCAGGAGCCGAGTTTCCCAGGACATTTTGGACAGCACATTTTCAACAAAACTACACCATGTCTCATTCACCTGTAAGCGAGGCCGGTTTTAGGGGGGGCAGGGGTGGGCTGTGCCCACCCAAACATGCATCCTGCCCACCCAATCAAAGTTATGGGGATCCTTTACTTTTTTATAATTTTATTTTTTTATAAATATAAAAAAATATCACAGAATATCTGTACCGTTTCTGATTGGGTGGGCACTGCGCATCATTTTTAGACACAACAATGAACGCATACCGCAAAAGTTGTGTCTCGGCGGAGGGACCCGACGTCCCAGCAAAATGAGCACAACAGAGAAGTTCAGAACAGCACACAGAGCACACACTGAAGGCTGATTCATAGTTCCGCTTTACACCGACGCAGAGCCTACGGCATAGGGTACGCCGTAAGGCTGATTTATGGTTCCGCGTTACACCAACGCAGAATGGTGCGCGTCGCCGCGTACCCTACGGCGTAGCCGTGCCTCCTGCAGAGCACCGCAGCACACTGCCACCCGCACCGGCGCTATCCGCCCTCGCCGGGATGGAGACGCCTCCATCCCCCAGACCCCCAGTAGCGCACAACCTGCGCCGCAGAATCGCACTTTGGCTTTCTTTTTTTAGCCTTTTTAGCAGGGCGAGCCGTTACATTCGACGTGACCGCCCGACTGCGAGCCGGCGGTGAAGCCGGGAGCGGCGGGGGCCCTCCGATGTCAGTCCGATTGCCAGTCGGTCTGGAGGAGCGGGGGTGGGGGTTGATGAAGAATTTTGACAGCTTGGCCCCCTGCAGGGGGAAGTTGCCCCAGTCCTACCTCCTGCAGGGCTTTGAACTGGACTCAAGACCTTTTGAGGTAGCTCCAACTTGCTACTCAACTTCCTACCCCCCGGGCAGATCCCGACACCTGGAAGTGACCGGCTTAACTGATCTAAAACCTCTCTATACCACGAGCGGACTTCTGAACTGGTTTTTGATAAATTCCTCAACAATTTGGTGCCTGTGACCCGGATAACAATAGACTTTCGATGGGAACTCCTTTTTCCAGACCAACGACACAACCAGCGACTTCTATCTAAATTAAATCAGAGGTAAGGGGTCCATTTTTTTCAAAATCCCAAATTATTGTTTCTGGGCTGTTGTCGAAAGTCTGTGAACTGGAGTGCCAGAGAAAGTTGACGTTATCCTGAAATTTAGGTAAGTCCGCTGTGTGGTTGTGAAGGTTATTTTTTATTATTTTGTGTTATTGGGAAGGTTATTGTAGAGATGTTTTCAGGAATGCTGGCAATTTCATAACACTTGAATTTGATTGTGTTGTGAGAATGTTCTGCTTCTCCTGCCTTAAGAATCTGACTCGCTCTTCTAAAAAAAGGTTTAATATCTCGGGTAACAGAGAGAAATGGCGCCATGGTTGGTCTGAGTACCAATAAAAAGATAGTCCAGGGGGACTATTCTTATGCATGCAGGACGTGGGGTCCGTAAGTGTTGGAACACTGATATATTTGTGAGAAATAGACATACTGTATGTAGAGGAACTGTTTTTTTTATTTATTATTTTTTTAAGTGGGGATGACACGCTCTCCCAAATGGGGTATATTTCATTTCTGCAAGAATTCTTTGCATCAACAGGAATGATTTTATGCTCAGGTAGACTGATAGTTGGAAAGTTTTTGGGAAGTTTTTCAGTTAGTTTTGTTTGTTACTTAGTTAGTATTAAATTGTTAAAATAACGCACTTCAAACTCCCTCAGATTTTGGGAGGGATGAAAGTAGACGCCGTAATGCAGAATCCCAAATAGCTTCGCTTACTGATCAAATAAATAAAAAGCTGATGGCTCTACTAAGGAAGGATTTAAAAACACAACGCAGACAAAAATGAAATTAGAGAACCAGTTAAATGATAAAATCAAAACCTTTATCCGGTGAAACTGATTAAAGAATCAAATGACGATGACACTTCTGATGACGACTGGATTTGGTTGTGGTTGGATGAGAAGTATAAACACATTTGGTTTGTACGTGTCTGCTCTCTGAAACACATGTTAATGCTCAATAATGCACATATATGGTTCTTTAATATATTTGCATTATACTAAGATGCATTCATTTTCAATGGCTTTTAGCCTTAATGGTTTTTCCCCGCTTATATTACTTTTACTTTTATACTTTAAGTACTTTTGAAACCAGTACTTTATACTTTTACTTGAGAAAAAAAAAAAAAAAAAAAAAAATTTGAGTTGATACTTCAACTTCTACAGGAGTATTTTTGAACTGTAATATCTATACTTCTACCTGAGTAATGAATGTGAATACTTTTGACACCTCTGTCTTTAACACTCGTCCTGACCTTTCCTGTTTTCCTCACTGACGGCTCTGCTTATAAAAATGGAATACCATACGCAGGTTATACAATTTGTGATAATTCTTAATTGTTGAAAGCACCCTCCTCCTCCAGCTCCACCCAAGTAGATGAAACTATATATACTGATCAAAAGGTAAAACTGTTACAATCTATACAGATTCCAGATATGCTTTTGGTTGTGTATATTGTATTTTATAGATTTTATATATTGTGGGCGAACCGAGCATTTATCTCATCCTCGGAGATAAATGTGGTTAATTGATTGGTGAACTGTTACAAGCCTGTCAACTACCTTCATCTATTGCTTTGTTAAATGTGAAGCCCACACCCAGTCCAACCCTGTTTTCACTAGGCAATGCTTCAGCTGACCATGCAGCAAAAGAAACTGCCAAATTTGGCTTACCTGTCTATGTAAAACTTTGCCCTTCTATACCCGCTAACGACCTGGTTTCTCCTAATGATGTAGCCCTCCTACAAGAAGACTACTGAGGTGAAGAAAAAAATGGATTGTAGCATTCCCATGGTTGTAAAAATGTAAATAATTATGGGTCAGCAACGACGGCCGCGTTGTTGCACCCACATCCTTGTACCCGTGAATAGCTGATCACAGTTGGCAATCACAGATGAGCAAAAGGGGGAATGTGTCAGATAGTGTTGAAAGACTGATAAGCTCCAAGATTTGCATCCTATAAAAATATTGCAAACATTATCAACACTTCCCCCCACCGTGACTTTTTTTGAAGCTCTGCAAATAGACATTATGTGAGGGATATGAAATTATTCTTGTATGAAAATGTTCATGTATGAAAATGTTTTTGTATGTGCAGAGAATTTTAAACTGGACTTAAATGGACAATGTTGACACCTGTTAACACCCATTAGGAAGCACAAAACTCACGCCTCATGAAAGGATTATGGGTAGACCTATGACCATACCAAGCAATTCAGTTCTGTATATATGAAGAAGATGGACTTCCATGCCCTGGATGAATCCATGATATCATTCTGTTGTACTCTAAACTTCTGCTGTTCAGTCAATCCACAGAAAAGTAAAAGCTGTCCAGTCTCTTCCTAGTGGCAAACCATGCCACAACCCGGAGACTGGGTTTGTGTCGGAGAGGGCCTCGGTGGTCCAGGGCTCAGCACGTCCTGCACCACCGACACTCAAGGGTGGGGGGCACTGGCCTGGTTCCACGCGTCCCACTGCGGGAGCACAGCTCCTCGACCATGCACCGGAGACCGGCCGATTCCTTCTTCTTTCTGTGGTACCCCGTCGGAGCCATTGAGGGGAGCAACGCGGGCAGGGAAAGCCCAGCTCCAACACCCAGGACCTCCACGACTGGTGGAGGAGCGGAGGAGCGAAGTAGCAGAGGAGCAGCGCAGGCCCCGCAGACCCCCACAAGCGAGACAATTATGGTGTAGCATCGAGATGTGACTCCACATACTCTCCTTCTGAAGAACCGCTTGTTAAGCCTAAAACAAGCCAAAAACCACTGCCCGATTCCATTGAGGATTCGGCAAGGACCGCAACAGGGGGCATGCCGATGCTCTCACGGGAGATGGCTGCTCTAGGGATGATGGCCTTGCGGAATCGTGCTACATTGGACTACTTACTAGCTTCTCAAGGGGAACTTGTGCTGTCATTAAAACTGAATGTTGTACATTTATACCCGCAATGCCACAGTCCAAGAAATAACGCATCACTTGAAAGACATTGCTAAAACGTTACATACAACTGTCGCAACTAGTTTTTTGATTGCTTTAAAGAACAGTTAGGACACGTTGGTTACTTAATATTTGAATTTGTTTTGTTGGCTTGTTGTTATTTGACTTCTGATCACATGTTTAAGGTTCACTTGCAAAATATGTATCACTACTCCACTGTAATTCAACAAAAAGGAAAAAAAAAAATTGTGAATTGATGAAGAATTTTGACAGCTTGGCCCCCTGCAGGGGGAGGTTGCCCCAGTCCTACCTCCTGCAGGGCTTTGAACTGGACTCAAGACCTTTTGAGGTAGCTCCAACTTGCTACTCAACTTCCTACCCCCCGGGCAGATCCCGACACCTGGAAGTTGGTTCAAACAGACATGAATCAAGACCCCCCCTGGGGGGATTTGGAGGTCTGTGTCAGTCATGCCAAATGTCTGATAATGACATTTGGCCCGATTCACATCCGACTGTAAATTACTTTTTGTCTCTCGCCTGATTCGTGTATTACAACGTCACTCGAGTCCCAGGGGAGTGCTGAGACTTCCAGCCCCCACAGAGACAAAGACCATACGGACTTCCTGATCCCTCAGGGGTGGTCCCAAAGCTAAAGGATTCACACATCTGACTGGCTCTCGCTGGGCTGGTTTATTCCTGTAACTTTTGTATAAAAACCCTTTGACTGAACCCATCTGGGTCGACACACCAAATACAGACTCGATCTGTGCTGGTCATGTCGACCGCCGGCTTAACTGATTAAAACCTCTCTATACCACGAGCGGACTTCTGAACTGGTTTTTGATAAATTCCTCAACAGGGTTCACCCAGTATAACAATAAATGTTTTTGAATACGATTACAGACTATACCTTTAACCAACAATGTTCAATGGTGACCCACTCAGATACAATGACTGGAAAGTGTCCTTTCAGACACTCATCGACAGGAAAAACATACCAGATGAGGAAAAGATATACTATCTGCGAAGGTATGTGGGTGGAATTGCCAAGAAGGCTATAGAGAGCTACTTCCTGCTAGGCACAGAGTCAGCCTATCAAGCCGCATGGGTCATCCTAGAGGAGAGATATAGCAATCCATTTCTCATCGCCAAAGCTTTCAGAGACAAGCTTGATTCATGGCCCAAGATAAAATCCAAAGGCAGTGTGGAACTTCAAGAACTTGATGATTTCCTCTGCAGCTGTGAGGCTGCTATGTCCCATGCCAAGGGTCTTGAAGTACTCAATGACTGCAACAAAAATCAGAAAATGCTTGCTAAACTTCCAGACTGGAACACCTCAAGATAGAATAGGAAAGTTATGGAAGTGGAAGAAATGAGTCAGAAGTTCCCACGTTTCAGCCAGTTCGTGGAGTTCCTCACACGTGAAGCCAAAATCGCTTGTAACCCAATAACCTGTAACCCTCTATGCTCTAAAACCACATGAAAGTGAAAAGAGCAAGATTTCAAAGAACAGAGGCCCTGGAGCAAAGGTATTGGCAACAATCTCAGATGAAAGGACAGTTGCCACAAGCTGTGTCTTCTGTGAGAAGGCAGGTCAGCCTACAAAAGTGTTGTACATTTATGGAAGAGACAATCTCTCATCGGGTCAAGATTGTTCAAAAAAGAAAGTTGTGCTTCGGCTGTCTGAACTCTGGCCATTGCTCAAAGGACTGTGATAAAAAACATCCAACTTGCCTCCACGAAAACCGCACCAAGGAACAACGGATGTTAACAAGGCCTGATGGAACAAGAGACCGTGACAAGGGGAAGCAAGGTGGAACGGCCACAACATGAGGCTACAAGAACATCACCTGAGGCAACATCCAATAGAGTCATTCAGAATGTCAAAGACACTCATAAGTCCACTATCATCCCAGTGTGGGTGTCAGCCACAAGTGAGTCTGATCGTGAAGTTCTTGTGTATGCACTCCTGGATACACAGAGTGACATAACCTTTCTGTCATGGTTTGGCTGGGGCTGGCGCTGACGTCGTCGCTTCCCCTGGGCCTGCAGGCTCCTGGGCCCACCCAGAGCCAGGCGTGTTCCCCAAAAGGGGTCCCAGTACTCCTCCTGGCGCAAAAACTCCATGAGGGTGAGGTAGTCTCCCGCTGGGTTCATATGGTCGGTCCGTTCTGTCATGGTTTGGTTCTTTAAGGACCCAAGTGCAGGAGACAGAGGGAGGCTGGAGGCAGGAGTTCTCAAAAACAAAAGGGTTTAATCAAAAAGGGCAAAAGCAAAGCGCTGCAGAGCAGGATAAAATACAAAAACCAGGAACAGGAACAAAAACCACGAGGAGACATGGAGGAGAGAACAGTACGGACCGACAGGGAACCAAGGAATGACAAGACAAGATATACTGAAGGGATAACGAGACACGAC
The DNA here is from genome assembly GCF_033807715.1 of Cololabis saira. Taxonomy (NCBI): domain Eukaryota; kingdom Metazoa; phylum Chordata; class Actinopteri; order Beloniformes; family Belonidae; genus Cololabis; species Cololabis saira. The sequence continues at coordinate 38,967,956 of NC_084604.1, read as the reverse complement.
GAGACACAGGTGCAGACACAATCAGGGCAGATGGGACACAGGCGGGGCAAGACAGAAACTGAAAGTTACAAACTGGGGGGAATTGTCAAAACCTGACAGTACCCCCCCTCAAGGGACAGATCCCAGATGTCCCCAGAGTCCTAACCCAGGGTGGGCGGAGGGGGCCTGGAGGAGGGCCCAGGCCACACATGGCCAAAGCTCCGGGGGCCGCCCTCGGGACCGAGCAGACCAGCGAGAGAGCTCGGGGGGGCATCCCCGAGGCCTAGGCCTGGGTCTTGGCGGGGGGCGTGACGGGGATTCCTGGCGGGGCTCTGAGACAGGACGGGACTCGGGAACCTGACGGGACTCGGGAACCTGACGGGACTCTGGAACCTGACGGGGCTCGGGAACCTGACGGGGCTCGGGAACCTGACGGGGCTCTGGGACCGCCTCAGGAACAGAGGGCTGCGGGACCGCCTCAGGAACAGAGGGCTGCGGGACCGCCTCAGGAACAGAGGGCTGCGGGACCGCCTCAGGAACAGAGGGCTGCGGGACCGCCTCAGGAACAGAGGGCTGCGGGACCGCCTCAGGAACAGAGGGCTGCGGGACCGCCTCAGGAGCCGGAGTCGGGGCTGACAGGAGGCGGGGAGCCGGAACAGGGGCTGACAGGATGCGGGGGGCTGGAACCGGGGCAGACAGGATGCGGGGGGCCGGAACCGGGGCAGACATGATGCGGGGGGCCGGAACCGGGGCAGACAGGATGCGGGGGGCCGGAACCGGGGCAGACAGGATGCGGGGGGCCGGAACCGGGGCAGACAGGATGCGGGGGGCCGGAACCGGGGCAGACAGGATGCGGGGGGCCGGAACCGGGGCAGACAGGATGCGGGGAGCCGGAACAGGGGCAGACAGGATGCGGGGAGCCGGCGTCGGGGGGCAGAGGATCCCCGGCGCTGCCCGAGTGGGGGCCCGGGTCCGTGGCGCTGGCTGCGGGGGTACCCGGGTCCGAGGTGCTGGCCCCCCCTCAAGGGACAGATCCCAGATGTCCCCACAGTCCACATCCAGGGCGGGCTGGGGGGGAACACGGGTCCTCGGAGCTGGCTGAGGGGGGGCACGGGTCCTCGGAGCTGGCTGAGGGGGGACATGGGTCCTCGGAGCTGGCTGAGGGGGGGCACGGGTCCTCGGAGCTGGCCGAGGGGGGTCCGGAACCATCACCGGAGGAGGAACTCCAGCAGGAGCTGAGGCGTCCAGGACCACCGCTGGAGCCAGAACAGGGGGCGATGCGTCGAGGACCAGCGCCGGAACAGGGGGCGATGCGTCCAGGACCACCGCTGGAGCAGGAACAGGCTGGGGCTGGCGCTGACGCCGTCGCTTCCCCTGGGGCTGAGAACCCCTGGGCCCGCCTCGAGCCAGGCGTGTTCCCCAGAAGGGGGAAACAGGCTGGGATGCGTCCAGGACCACCTCAGGAACAGGAAGAGGTGCGTCCAGGGCCCCCACCGGAACAGGCTGGGGCTGGCGCTGACGTCGTCGCTTCCCCTGGGCCTGCAGGCTCCTGGGCCCACCCAGAGCCAGGCGTGTTCCCCAAAAGGGGTCCCAGTACTCCTCCTGGCGCAAAAACTCCATGAGGGTGAGGTAGTCTCCCGCTGGGTTCATATGGTCGGTCCGTTCTGTCATGGTTTGGTTCTTTAAGGACCCGAGTGCAGGAGACAGAGGGAGGCTGGAGGCAGGAGTACTCAAAAACAAAAGGGTTTAATCCAAAAGGGCAAAAGCAAAGCGCTGCAGAGCAGGATAAAATACAAAAACCAGGAACAGGAACAAAAACCACGAGGAGACATGGAGGAGAGAACAGTACGGACGGACAGGGAACCAAGGAATGACAAGACAAGATATACTGAAGGGATAACGAGACACGACGAGACACAGGTGCAGACACAATCAGGGCAGATGGGACACAGGCGGGGCAAGACAGAAACTGAAAGTTACAAACTGGGGGGAAGTGTCCAAACCTGACACTTTCTCCTTGAAGAAACAACAAAGGCTCTACACACAAAGAACAAACCAGTCCAAAACTGACTGGTCTACAAGTAAGAGGATTTTACTCAGACAGGATAATCCCTCTGCCAGCGACGTACACAAGGACATTTATACCTGCAAACAGAGACCATATTCCCACACCAGAGACTGCGAAAGCATGGCCTCATCTCAAACACATCGCGGATAAAATAGCTCCTCAGCAAAACTGTGATGTTGGCTTGTTAATTGGCTACAACTGTCCTCAAGCTCTCGTCCCAAAACAGGTGGGGCATGGTGAAGAAAATGAGCCCTTTGCACGAAAAACAGATTTGGGCTGGAGTGTAGTTGGCTACAGCAACCTATGTCTCGATTATCGAGACGAGATCGGAGTGAGGCACCTTGTCTTGCCTTCTTGTGCCGGCCCCCCTTTTTTCTCTTTTGTGCATGTTTGCAGGCTGGAGCCTCGGGAGCTGCGTTCTGGCCTGTGTTCCCGGCCCCCACCCCCCATCCCCGGTCATCCCGCTGCTGCTTCCACCTGCCTGCTGTGTGCTGTTGACGTCCCCCCCCAGTCTGGCCTTCGGCAGGAGGGTCCCCCCTTATGATCCAGGTCCTGCTCAAGGTTTCTTCCCTCCTAAAGGGGAGTTTTTCCTTGCCACTGTTTGGCTTAAGGCTTTTCTCCCACTATGGGAGTTTTTACCTGCCATTGTTTATATAATAATTGCTCGGGGGTTTATGTTTATGTTTATGTTCATGTTCTGGATCTCTGGAAAGCGTCTAGAGACAACATCTGTTGTATTAGACGCTATATAAATACAATTGAATTGAATTGAATTGAATTGTCATTGTGAAGCAAGTGATACCAGGTATTCAGTCCTTTTCAAACCTCACTAGCGAAGTGCACTATGTCTGTAGAACACAGATCAAGGAAGTAGTCTCACCTGCAGACGTCATCAAGGTGTTGGAATCTGACTTTGTGGAAAAAGCTTCAGAAGACGGCAACCTCTCTCAAGAAGATCTCCGATTCCTGTCAACCATGGAAAGGGGCATCAGGCTCAAAGACAATGGGTACTATGAGATGCCACTGCCATTTAATAAAGAAAGACCCAACTTACCAAACAACAAGGTTTGTGCCATCTCAGATGCCTAAAAAAGGAAGCTGAAAAGGAATGAGCAGTACTATAAGGACTACAAGACCTTCATCGATGAGATCATAACCCGTGGAGATGCAGAAAAGGTCCCAGAAGAATACGTCAGCAAAACTCCAGCATGGTACATCCCCCACCATGGGTGTATCATCCACAAAAGCCTGGGAAAATCTGTGTTGTCTTTGACTGCTCCGCAAGGTTTGAAGAGATATCTCTAAATGATCATCTCCTGACAGGTCTCTTGCTGGGAGTCCTCTGTCGTTTTTCATAGAGGTCCTGTGGCGATCATGTGTGACATAGAACACATGTTTCACCAGTTCTGTGTGAAGGGAGAAGACCAGGATTACCTACGTTTTCTGTGGTGGGAGAATGGAAATCTTGAAGCCCAGCCATCCATCTATCGGATGAAATTCCACTGTTCGGTGCAGCATCCTCTCCTGGCTGTGCCAACTTTGGACTCAAGCACATCACTGCTGAAGGAAGACACTTCAATGAAGACACCATCCAATTCATCCAGAGGAATTTCTATGTTGATGATGGTTTGGCAAGTGTGGCGTCTGAAAGGCAAGCAATCCAACTGGTGAAGGAGGTAAGAAAGCTCTGTGCCACAGGCAAACTTCGGCTATACAAATTAATCTCTAACAGTAAGGAAGTCCTCGCCACAATCCCTAAAAAGGAATGCGCAGAAGCTGTCAAAGACCTGGACATGGCACTGGGTGAACTACACATGGAAAGTGCATTTAGTGTCCAGTGGTGCGTGGCTTCTGACGAGTTCCAATTCAGAGTGGTTGTCAAGGAGAATCCACTTACCTGGAGAGGAGTTTTGTCCATGGTTGCCTCAGTATACGACCCACTTGGATTTGTGGCCCCCCTTCATCCTGGTGGGAAAGCAGATCTTGCAGCAGATGTGTTGTGACAAGCTCAGTTTGGATACACCTTACCTGATGACCTTCAACCTCTGTGGGAATTTTGGCTCCAAGACTTAAAAAACCTGGCTGGGTGAAGATCCAGAGATGTCATGCTCCACCAAGCTTCAAGGTCCAACACTATGAGCTCCATCATTTCTCCGATGCCAGTGTGTCAGGCTATGGAGAGTGCTCATATCTAAGAGCGGCCGGTGAATCAGGTGAAGTTAACTGTTCCTTAGTCATGGGAAAGTCAAGAGTTGCACCTACTAAGGTCACAACCATGCCAAGACTAGAGCTTTCAGCAGCAGTGGTAGCTGTCCGCACCAGTGACATGCTTAAGAAAGAGCTTGAAGTATGCTGCTTACAAGAAATCTTTTGGACTGATTCAAAGGTTGCACTTGGATACATCAGTAACGAAGCCAGAAGATTTTGTGTTCGTTGCAAATCGAGTGGAACGCATCAAGCGAAGCACAGAGTCAGCGCAATGGAGGTACGTGACTTCCGAAGAGAACCCGGGCGATCACGCCTCAACAGGTCTCACAGCAGAGCAACTTGTAGCCTGTAACTGGTTCACAGGTCCAGTCTTTCTTTGGCAGAAAGAGCTACCAATTGGAGATGTCAAGGTGGGAGAGATCCAAGTAGTGATCCAGAGCTCAAGACGGCCCAGGTTCATGACACCCAGGCAAAGGAGGTGAGGTCACTGTTGGATCGCCTGCACAAGTTCTCCGACTGGTCAAGAATGGTGAAAGATATTGCCAGGCTCAAGCGCCGTGCAAAGGAAATCAAAGGCCTTAAGCCAAAGTCCTGTGAAGCCACCAGTTTAGAGGAAAGGAGAGAAGCAGAGCTGACCATAATGAAGATGGTTCAAGAAACAAACCTCTCTCAAGAGATTAAGTGCCTCCAGTGTCAAAAAGAAATGCGACTTAAGTCCAACAAGTTACACAAGTTAAGTCCTTTCCTGTATGATCAAGGAATTATCAGAGTGGGAGGACACTTAACTCGCTGCCCTACATCCACATGTGAAGCATCCAGCCGTCCTCCCAAGAGACAGTGACGTGTCGGCATTACTGGTCAAACACATTCATGAGAGGGTGCAACATCAAGGCTGGGGAATGACCATTCCCCAGCCTTGACCATGGCATATGGATCCATGGATGCAGCAATGTAGTATCATCCCATATCTACAAGTGCACTAAGTGCAGGACGTTCAGAAGAAGCACAGAACAACAAAGGATGGCAGACCTCCCAGAAGATCGTATGGCAGCTACTCCTCCATTCACTTACTGCGGGATGGACTGCTTTGGACCATTCTCCATCAAGGAAGGAAGGAAGGAGCAAAAGTGTTATGGACTATTACTTACCTGTATGTTTTCCAGAGCAATACACATCGAAATGCTCGATGACTTGACCACAGATGGGTTCATCAACGCTCTGCGTTCCTTCATCGCCATTCGTGGAATGGTGCAGCAGATAAGATGTGATCAAGGGAACTTCATCGGTGCAAGGCGTGAGCTTGTTGAAGCATTGAGAGAGATGGATCAAGAGGAACTCAAGGAACTGGGATGTGAGTTCATCATGAACACCCCAGCTTCAAGTCATATGGGTGGCGTCTGGGAAAGACAAATTTGCACCATCAGAAGTGTCTTGACATCCATTCTGTCAGCCGTCATCCAAACAACTTGATTACTCTTCTCTAAGAACATTTCTTTATGAAGTCATGGCAGTCGTGAACAGCAGACCTCTGACCACTGATAACCTGATGCATCCAGTCCAGAGCCCCTGACACCCAACCACATTCTGACCATGAAGTCTGCTATCATATCCCATCCTCCTGGGAAGTTCGTCAAGAAAGATTTTTACCTTCGCAAGAGATGGCGTCGAGTTCAACTCCTAGCCAACAACTTCTGGTCACAATGGAAGAAGGAATACCTCTTAAATCTTCAGCACAGACAGAAATGGATCAAAGACCGTAGAAATGCAAAGGTCAATGACATTGTTCTGCTGAAGGAACCAGTGGAAGCTGGCAAAGATTATCGAAGTTTACCCCGGGAGAGACGAAAGAATGAGAAGACTCAAGTTGCTAATCGGCGACTCAACCCTAGATGAAATGGGAAGGCGTACCTCCAAACCGATTCAGCTGGAGAGACCCATTCAGAAAACAGTCACACTGTTGAAAGCAGACTGAAGACTCCATCTTATACTCACTCTCTCTCAGTCCATTAGTTGGCCCATATTTAGACAGTATTTGGATTCATGTTTCTATGCAGTATGTATGTCTTTCTAAGTTCTAAGAAATCACTTGTGATTTGGTGGGATTGTAACTGCTGTATTGTCAGTTAGTTTAGATTTATTTATCCTCCCATTTTTTGGTTCCTACCTGTAATGCAGTATTCCAAGAGGCGGAACCAATTACTGCAAACCGAGTTTCCGTACAACACAATTAATTGACGGACCCCGCAAAAACTGCGCGATCAAAGCAAACAATAGATGAGCTCTCTAAAAAGTTTACAGATAAAAGAAATGAAGACTTAAAGAAGGAAAAATGATAAAAAATACAGAAGAAGCAAGCAAGATTTAGTCCTCTTTAGTAGTAGGCAGCCTACGAGGTATGTTTGGTTCTATTTCTGTATAGGTGTATTTTATTTTCCTATGATATACACTACCTGTTGTACAGCTGTGAGGACATACATATGTGCATTTCTTTGTTAATTGTATCTTTATTTATTTATTTTTCTCTTTCAAACCAGTTGTCACGGGTTGGTCTGATTCAGAATTAAACCCTGTTCTTAACCATGACCTCAGGCCTCGTGTCTACTACTTGGGGGAGCTACAGTAAAGGTTTCTCTCATCTATTCTGCACGTGCAAATAAACGTCAGGTGTTTGTGGTCCAGTTCCTCTGAGAGGATCCATCATGTTGAGGAGGATCCCAAACAGACCAGACGTTCATGTCGCTGACAAATCCACACAAGCTTTTAACAACGTTTCACTCAGAGATGATGAGGAGGATTCAAACTGACAGTCTGGATGTTATTAAGTCAAAACACTCACCTGTTAAAACACTTAGATACACATATGTGTCATAGTGATCATCATATCCAGTCCTACAGATGTAATAACCAGCATCTTCAGCAGTGATGTTGTTGATGATCAGAGAGCAGTTTCTGCTCAAACTCATCCTGTCAGCTCGAGGTGACGTCTTCACGATATTTCCATTTTTAATCTCATTTTGTATGTGTGCATTTTTAATGTTGTTGTAAATCCAGCGAGCATGAGAACATGGGTCGGATGATGAATCGCATTCTCTTGGTAAAACGACGTCATCTCCAGCTCTGTGATGGAGAACGATTCCATCACTGATTCCTGCTGCAGAAAAAAACACTCTGAGAAATGTTTTACACTTCACACATCAACCTGACCCAAGAAACATATTTAACCTACATATTTATGTTTGTCAGCACAGAGGCAACATTCAATAACCTCACATCCTCCACCATTTTCACTTTTTGGTTGAAATCAACTGCTCCCAAAATACACTCAAATCTGAGCTCAAACGTGTGAATGGGCTGCACACCAGCAGGTACCCGAGGCCCAGAATTGAGAAATACTGTTTTAAGTTAAAAGAAAGTTGTTTTGAGGTTGAAGTTAATACAAAATTAACATGACCCACTAACTTTTAACTGAATAATATATTTGGTTTCATGGAAACATAAAAAGAGGAAGCAAACTTTCCTCTTCTGCTTCAACTTTGAACCATTTTCTCAGAAACAGAAGAATAAAATAACTTTTGGTGAGTCAAATGAGTCAAATTTAAAAAAAAAATTTAGAACTACTCTGTGTTTTATAAATATGTAAAGTCGTTTCTTCTGAGTTCTTTACTTTGTCACACTTCAATGTAAAAAAGATAATCTTAGCTGAAATTATCTATTTGATTTTATGAAACAGCCTGTTTGTGCAGAGACATGTAGGAGAATAACCAGGTTCTGTTTTTAACGGACTGAAATCAGTGACTTGAGGGTGTTTTTTTTTTTCCAACAATATATTTATTCGTTTCAAAACATAAAAGTACATACACACTATATAACCCATGGGACTCAAAACATCTGCCCCAAACTGTGCAGAACCCATGCCCTCAATTCACAACCAAATCGTGACAACAAAACAACAAATAATACAAATAATAAATATGAATACCTAACGAAAGACAGGAATTCAATACGTAATGAAATAATTATACATTGCTTGAGTAAGTGAAATCTATAGCAATAAAGTAGTTAGTAAAATTTAAAAAAAAATAAAAATAAAAAAATAAAAGGAGAATGGGGAGAGTAGAAATAAAACCAATCATACACTTCTCATACAAGTTTGCACTGCACATAAATTGACAACAATCACTCAACACAAGACAGTAAACCTTTTTGAAGCTGCAGAGGGTTGTTCATGGATCATCCCCAGGTGTTTCCACCAAACCAGACAAGTCTTTAGTAGAAAGAAAGTTTTTAAATGGGCCCCAGATGTCATTAAAGACAGATTGCTTACCCTTGATCGTATACGTGATCTTTTCTAAGGGCAGAGTTGCAGTTAGTTCGGAAAGCCATTTACCTATTATTGGTCTATCCACCTCTTTCCAAGCCAATGCAATGACTCTCTTGGCCAACAGCAAGCCTATATCTAAAAATAGTTGGTGTTTCTTTCTCATGTTACAATTAGCTGGGTAAATACCCAATAGGAATAATTTTGGCTCTAAATGCAAACGTATCTTTAATATTTCCTCAATACACCGTTTCACTTCTTCCCAGAATTTCTTTATTTGAGAACACTGCCACAAACAATGGAAGATCGTGCCCTTTTCTTTGTCACATTTTATACAAACATCTGGTATAGCACCATTGAATTTGTTAAGTTTAACTGGAGTTGTACTGCAGCAATCTTAGACGAGTGTTCACTGTCTGTAATTGTGCTTTGGTACAAGCCCTCTCCCATTCCTCCATGGAGATATTCTCCTGTAGGTCCTCTCTCCAGGACTCAAGCTGATTTACCGAGGATTCTGAAGATTCACTAACCAATTGGTTATATATTTTGGAAATCAAGCCCCTTCCCTGGCAGTCTTTTACCATTATTTCTTCAAGTGATGATAACTTAGGAATGGACAAGGACTGATTTTGTTGAGTTCTAATAAAATCTCTCAGTCGTATAAATTTAAAGAACTGGCTGCGAGCTATGCCATGCTTGATAACAATGTCATCAAAGGACAACAGATGTTTATCATCAGGACTATAAAGATCTCCTATTTTTTGTAACCCATGTTCAGCCCAAATTTTAACCCCCCCCCCCCATCTCTTCCTGGGGGATAGAGATCATTTCCCCATATCGGACTAAATAGTGAGAGTGAGTCAACTATTTCGAAATATTTCTTAGCTTGTTGCCACACACTAATCATATTTTTAGCCATAGGATTTTTGGTGGATTTTTTAAGTTTCTTAAACTTCGCTGAATACAGGTGAATGGGCAGAGGCAGCTTCAATGAGTCACCTTCCATTTCTCTCCACAGTGGCACATTTTCCTCAGAGTAGTAGAACATCAGTGTTCTCAGTTGCGCCGCCCAGTAGTACCAGCGTGGATTTGGGCATTTAAGCCCTCCTCTATCATAAGGCAAGTACAACAATGATAGGCGCAGTCTGGGGCGTCTATTGTTCCATAGAAACTTAATGAAAAGTGTCTTCAGCTGAGAAAATAAATTGCTTGGTGGTGGCAGTGGTAAATTTTGAAACAAATACAACAGTTTGGGAAGTACATTCATTTTGAGAGTATTTATTTTCCCTATTAACGACATTGGTAAAGCAGCCCATCTATCTAAAGAATTTGAGATATCTTGCATAACTGGTCTATAGTTAGTTTCTATAATATTGTTAAGCAATGGGACAATTTGAATGCCTAAATAAGAAAAGCAATTGACGACTTTAAATTGTGAAACTACAGACTTGAGGGTGTTATTATTATTATTATTTGTTATTTTCTGTTTCATTGTGTACTGTTTACTGAAGCGTACTGTTAAATTAAATACTAGTGATTTTTGAAAACCGTGCAAAGTTACACTAGTGATGGATAAGCCCTGACTGCAGGTATTGTGACATAGAATTGTCAAATTGGTTTAATTCACTGTACGAATTGTTACAGATTACTTTTGTAATATTGTATTTGACCTGGTCTTTGTAATGTACGTTTTGACCGTATAGAAACGTAATTCTTGCCATTTTAAGAATGAGATGTACCTGCTGTACTCTACTGCCCTGACTTTTTAACAACTTGTGCTTCTTGTGCACGTGAAATAAAGTTGATCTTTACCTTCAAAGTGAAGCAATAAAGTGATGAAGAGCTGCAGTCGTGGTGTCATTCTGTCTCTGCCGGAGGAAATCCTGTTTTTCTCTGCTTCTCCTCTCTATATGAACGTGTTAGTTCCTGTTTCTGATTAACTTAGTGGCTAAAATAATCTTCACACCAACATCCACCGTCTTCACACTGCTGTAAACCCTCTGAACACACAACCAGCAAGAGTTCAAGTTCAAAGTTTAGGCGGATGGACGGATTATCAGAAGACCTAAACATCTGAAACAGAATCTTTTCTCTCCCATCAAATCCAGTCGTTCTGTCTCTGGTCAATGATATAAATACTTTTTCTCTTCTGCAGGTCTGTATGTGATGATGTAACTTCCTGTTTCTGGGCAACTTGATGACTAAAACTATCTAAAGTAAGACCTCCAACCCTGATGTTTGTGTGTTTGCTGAAAAGCGTGAGAACAAGGCCCCGTCCACACGTAGCAGGGTATCTGCTAAACCGAAGATATTTTCCTACGTTTGGACCTGTCATCCACATGAAAACGCAAATAAACCAATGTTTAAAAAAACTCCGGGCAAAGTGAAGATTTTTGAAAACTCCGTTTATGTAGATGCGTGTAGACAGAGACAACCGCAGTTTGGCGTTTTCGAACGTCACATTATGCGCCAAAACAACAACAGATATGCTCTGACGTGCAACCTTTGTTTACTACAGAACTACAGATGATCCAGCATCTGTTCTCCAAGCTATTTATTAAATAAATGGTCTCTGCTCTTGACCACCGTTTACTGCGTTACACCGACACAGAGCCTACGCCGTAGGGTACGCCGCGTACCCTACGGCGTAGGGCTGCGTCGCCGCGTACCCTACGGTGTAGGGCTGCGATTTAACACGGCAGCTCCGTGGTGGGACACGGGGGGACTCGGGCTCGTTACCGAGAAGGAGAGGCGGCTCCCGGGGAAGCTGCGCCGCGGAGGCCCGGAGGCCGGAAGACCAGATGATCTACAGGTTAGAATGCTTATGAATGTGGTCGAAAACGCAGATCTTCGGTTATGTGTGGAAGGTTTTTTTTTTTAAAACGATGTAATGTGGATACAAATTATTTTATAAACGGAGGGGGGAAATATTCGGTTTTAAAAATACCCGGCTACATGTGTACATAGCCCAAGTCAAAGTTAAAAAACAAGCATAAACTGTTTGAAATTGAACATGCAAAGATATTTCTTTAGAATATTTTTTCAACCTGTTTATGTCACTGATGATGTTTTTTTCTTCTTTATAGGCGATAAAAACCTAAAACTGTCTATTCAACAACACTGACGCATCTGTGTGTTTTCCAGTGTTTTTCAAGAGTCGCTGTCAAGAGGAACTTTAGATCAGGGGTCACCAGTCCTGGTCCTCGGTGTCCACTGTCCTGCAGGTTTTAAATGTGTCCCCACAATTTAAGAATTTCTGGAAACACTGGGTTGAATTAGGGCCATGCAGGAGAAAAAATATTTGAGATGGGAAGATTTTTTTTTATTGTGCACTTCGAGAAAAAAGTCAAAATGTCAAATTAATGTTGAAATACAATGTCGAGAATAAAGTCGAAATTTCGTGGATAAAGTCAAAATTTCGAGAATAAAGTAGAAATTTCAACTTTATTCAACTTTGTTCACTTTATTTTCTCAACATTTCCACTTTTTTCGACATTTTTCTCTCGAAGTTGTACTTCAACGTTAATCTCGACATTTCAACTTTTTTCGACATTTGTATTTTTCTCCTGCATGGCCCTAATACTCTTCCGTAAATTTGTGTCACCATTGAGAGCAGACTTTACTTAAATAGTAATCAATTTTAAAGATTCCCTTGGTTCGTGCTACAAAATTTTGCTTTTTCATTTATAAGAATAATTAAAGATATGTAAAAAAAGAGATTGAAATAGAACTAAGGTCTGAGAAAATATGAAAGATGGATAAGGAACCATGTGTTTGTATGATCATTCAGTTATAGTAATGCCCACTGTGTGTTTGTCTATTCTCTCTCTGTTTCACTTATTTAACTTTTCAGAGGCCTTAGGTTATGAAACAATGCTGGGACGGAGGGTGAGATGAGAGAAAATGTGATATTTCCCTGAATGTGAAAAGAAGAAAATTTTGCCAATCAATATACAGAAGAAAATGGAAAAAAGAGATCATAAGTATAACTTAAAGGGGACCTATTATGAAAAACATGTTTTTTCTTGCTTTAACATATATAAAGTGGTCTCCCCTCAGCCTGCCAACTCAGAGAAGGAGGAAAGAACCAAATTCTGCAGTGTCTGTACAGCCGCCCGGAGGATCCTTCCAGTGTCATGTGGTTTCTACGAGCCAATAAGATTTGTGCATTTTCGTTACGTAAGCAAAATGAAAACCTCGCCTCGGTCTCCTCCGCTGCTGAAACCACGCCCACAACTAACTCTGCCAGCTGGAGCTTCCCCCATTGTTTAGAAGCGGTGGCTGTTTCCACAGCGAGGGACAGTTAAAATGAGGTTTTGCATCAACACTTACCCTCATAAAAGGATCAGATCCCACAGCACGGACCCGGCAACTGCACACGAGTCAGCGGTAAGTGACGTTTATGTTATTTATATTTGTCTACAAGTATGATCTTTGAATGGGCTAAGTATTTAGCTTAGCTCTGGTGTTACTCCGTGTTACAGAGCTCTATTAGTAATACATTTTTCTTCTGTTCATGGTTTCAGATCTTCCAAGCACCTGAAGCTGTTCAGACACATTCAGAAGACGCACGGTCCTTCCTTGAGCCAGCAATAGTGCATACATATTATTTATATACAACTTATGTTATTTTAATTTTTTTAACAATAAAGTTGCCATTTGTGAACATTCAGTGTTGTGATTTCTTTACAGTTAACATGATTCATTTGTCTTGTAACATTAAGAAATGAAATGATGAGGAATCGGAGTAAATAACTGTGGTGTAAATCTGTTTAGAATTCAATTCAATCTTCCTGTGTGAATTAGTGTGAAGACGAGGTGACCCGTTCCCTCTTCAGGGAACTAAAGGCTGATTTATGGTTTCCACCGCCTCATAACTGCATGCGAGCGTCCGCCTATCGCATCAAGCTGCGTGACATCGGACGCTCTCTGTCCACACTGAAACCGTTAAACTCGCGGACAGTTAGGACAGTCCAATACAAAAAAAATAAAGCAAAGGAATTGATTTTGTCACTGAAGTTCGATCGCATCGGACATGCTTTAATAGTGTACGCAGCCGCTGCTCTTCTCCCCGGAGAGGCCAATCAGCACAGAGCCTCATTATCATAGCCCCACCCCCTCAGAATCCTCCATAGAGAATGAGGCTAGAAGCGGTAAAACTAGAGACATGGCCCACAGGCTGAATTTCTGATTCATGTAGAAAAAACAAGCTTTTGATTGTTTTTAAGACATTCAAGGAGTGTTTAAAATATACATTAAATGCCATAATAGGTCTCTCCTTTAAAACATGAATCCGAAAACTATGGCAAAACTTGACGGGGAACACATGGAGCAAGGAAACAGTATGGACCAGCGGGGAGCAAGAGAAAGACAAGACTAGATATACACAAAGGATAACGAGACACAGGTGCAGACGATCAGGGCAGATGGGAAACAGGAAGGTCAAACAAGAACTCAAACACAAAGACATGGGCTTCAAAATAGAATGGGAAATGTCAAACCCTGACATTACCCCCCCTCAAGGGACAGATCCCAGATGTCCCAAAAAAACCAAAAGCGCTGCTGAACCGGATTAAAAAAAACAGAACTTAAAACAAGAATCCGAAAACTTTGGCAAAACTTGACAGGGAACGCATGGAGGGATGAAACAGGACGGACCAGCAGGGAGCAAGGGAAAGACCAGTGATGAGGCATTGTGACACCGTGGCTGACCTGAAAGTCAGCTTCCCACCACCTGCAGAGGCAACACCTTGGAAGTAGCTTCAACAAAGACTTGAACCACGGGAATGCCATATGATGAACTTCCTGACTGACTATGGGGTAGTCCACAACTGAATGATCACATCTGACTGTAAATACCCTTTAATTGTTTTGTGTATTTCACCTTTGGTTTGTTGATTCTTGCCGTTTGTGCTTTGAACTTACTGTATAAAAAGTCATGACGCCAACCACTCTGGGTCGGCACACCAACTCAGACCCGATCTGTGCAGGTCTGCTCACCGCCGGCTTACTGAATAAAACTCACTACACCACACCGGATTTTCTGAACTGGATTTTATATTATTCCTCAACACCAGATATACACAAAGGATAACGAGAAAGTAAGAAAAATGAATGCCTATCGTCGGAGGATGGAGACGCACATTTTGATGTATAACACACTTGGGTGCACGTTACGGTTTGGGCCGCATTAACGGCCGAAGAAATGGCATAAATTGCGCCAAAATTACATGATTAATTCAAAATGGCTGACTTCCTGTTCCTGTTCCTGTTCGGCCATGGCTCCAAGAGACTTTTCTTTAAGTTGTGACATGATACAGGTGTGTACCGATTTTCGTGCATGTACGTCAAACCGTATTGTTTGTTTTTTAGGGGGCGCTGTTGAGCCATTAGGCCACGTTCATTAATGCAAACCATTAAATATCAAATTTTTCACCAGGCCTGGCTTGCGTGCAAAATTTGGTGACTTTTGGGGCACGTTTAGGGGGAAAAAAAGGCCCTCATTTCGTCTGAAGAAAAACGAGGACCAGTCCAGGACCACTGCACTGCACTGTGGTCCTGGATTACAGGGCCTTGTAGTGGTCCTGGACTAGGAGTCCAGTCACTTCCCCTGACTTTCCTAAAGGGGGCTAAGGGACCGGGTCTGGACTGGTTCCTGGACCGAACCCAGTCCAGGTCCAGCTCCAGGTGCTCCAGCAGGTCTGAGAGACAGTTGGAGACAGACAACATCAGACAACCCCATCAGCTTTATTTAAGACTTCAGAACAACCAGAACATTCAGAGCAGACCAGGATCAGGGATCAGGTCTTCTTCTCCTTGTCGAGTCCCGCTGCGTCCTCGCGGTGCACAGGTAGGACCTCAAATCCCCCGTAAGGGGGGCTGTTGGACCCCCAGTCCGGCTCGGGGGCCCGGGCCGGCCGGTGCAGGACCTGCTGCTGTTTCCTGGAGGTTCTCCTCTGGCGGTGGACCAGGTAGACGATCTCCACCATGTTTAGCAGCACCGAGACGCCAGAAACCGCCAGCATGAAGACGATGAAGACCGTCTTCTCGGTGGGGCGGGACACGAAGCACAAGGCGCCGGAATATTCCGGACAGGGGGGGATGGTCTGGCAGTGGAACCTCCAGCTCAGCCAAAAGCCCCCGAAGACAAAGAACTGTCCCACGCTGAAGCCGACCTCCAGCAGGATTTTAGAGACCAGCTGGGCCATGTAGGCACAGAAGAGCACCCCCTTGATCTGGACCTTCCCGCGCTCATCGGTGTACCTGGACTTCAGCCCCGCCCCCGTCCTCTTCTTCTCCCCGTGGACCACGTGGACGGCGTAGCCCAGGTAGACCAAGGTGGGGGAGGTCACGGACACGATCTGCAGGACCCAGAAGTTCACGAAGGACATGGGGAACCTCCAGTCGTGGCAGGCCAGCTCGCACCCGGGTTCGTGGACGTCGCAGGTGAAGGCCGACGCCTCGTCCCCCCAGACCTGGTCGGCCGCCGCCCCCAGGACGAAGATCCGGAAGAGGAACAGGACGCTCATCCAGATCTTTCCCACCACTGTGGAGTGGGACTGGACTTTGTCCAGCAGAGAGGACAGGTAGGACCAGTCGCCCATGGCAACAACCGTTGTTTCTGCTGCAGAGAGAGAGAGAGACAAAGGCCGCTTTCAGACTGCAGGCAAATCTGATTCATATCTGATTAATAATAATAATAATAATGACTTGGATTTATATAGCGCCCTTCTAGGCACCCAGAGCGCTTTACAGATATCATTATTCATTCATACACATTCTCTCTGGTGGTGGTAAGCTACGTCTGTAGCCACAGCTGCCCTGGGGCAGACTGACAGAAGCGTGGCTGCCATATCGCGCCAAACGGCCCCTCCGACCACCACCAACATTCATACACATTCACACGGGGCAAGGTGGGTAAGGTGTCTTGTGGTGTCGTGTCTTGTGATTCCTTCTCATATCCGATTTTCAGGGCTGACTGTCCACACTGTTTTTAGCAATTGGCTCTGTTCAGACTGGGCCACATCATTGACTGATCTGACGGGTTGCCGTAGCAACGACGTCGGAGCGGAGGCGTCACCCAGCGGGTGTACTGTGTGAAGTCATGTATTTGCGACATCAAAAACAATAACAATGATTTTTTATATATATATAAAAAAATCCCAAAATATCTGTACCGTTTCTGATTGGGTGGGCACTGCGCATCATTTTTAGACATAACAATGAACGCATACCGCAAAAGTTGTGTCTCGGCGGAGGAACCCGACGTCCCAGCAAAATGAGAAACAGAGAAAAGTGTTCAGAACAAAACCACCAGCAAACTAACAAACCAACCAACAAATCTCAGAGTTAACAAAACGAATCAGCAATGAACAACTGGCAGCCTCTCCTCCTGATGAGCTACCGAGCTGCAGGTTCAGGCTCACAGCGCGACTGAAGGCTGATTTATGGTTCTGCGTTACACCAACGCAGAGCCTACAGCGTAGGGTACGCGGCGACCCGCACCGTACGTGGAAATGCGGTCTTTTTTCTGCTATTACATGATTTTTAATGTGAATTTACAACACTTAAACTACAAATAATAGTTTTTGACGTGACATCAGAGATTGTACATGCTCTCTGTGAAAGGATGAGTAGCTCCACAACTGGAAATGGGCGGGTGGTTTGGAGCATGGGTCTGGGACAGTCATATCCGATCTGTGTTTGGAGCTGTTCAGACTGAGACGCATCTGCTCAAATGCGATATGAATGCGATATGAAACTACCTCCCGGAGGTGGTTTTGATCTGGTTTGCAAAAATCGGATCTCATGCGGTTTGGGACTGTTCAGACTTTAAAGAGTCATCCAGTTTCAATCTGGATGGGCTAAAAATCGGATATTGGCTGGCAGTCTGAACGCGGCCAAATGGTCAGAGGACAGGTAGGACCAGTCGCCCATGGCAACACTGGGGAGAGAGAGGGACAACAAACGGTCAGAGGACTGTTTCTGCATTCCTTCATTCAGACATTTATCGTCCACCAGGAGGCGCCAAAGATCCACCTCAACATCCAGACGTGGAGGATTGAAACTGGAGAACTGATGTTGTTATTTGTTGTCGTTGTTATTTTATAATGCTTGATGCAAAAGTTGAGGCTATTATATGTAAAATGACAAACTGCACAAAACGGGAACCCGGGACCCTTCAAGCTGCTGGTGGTTTTTCCAGAAAGTCCTAAACAGGAAGTTGACGTGATGCAACTGAACATGTGGAGGGAAGCTTCTGGCTGCAGGAGGCAAAACAAAGGCACTAAAACTAGAGGAGATTTAACTTTATTTGATTGAAATTAATGGTTGCATAACTTTATTATGATTGTGACCACTCTGTCCCCCTACTATGGAGTTCCCTCCCTCCAGACCTCCGCAACATCAACTCTCTTCCACACTTCACCTGTTCAGGCGTTCCTTCTCCTGATAGGTGGAGAGCATGGACAGATGTCGGTACAATGCATTACTGGATAGTCATTACTTGTTCTTATTTTATTTTATAGTGATTGTTGGACCTGATTTTATCTCTATGGTGACTTTGAGTGTCAGAAAGGCGCCAATAACTAAATTTGACCAAACTGGACCAGCTTCAGCAGAACTGCTTCCACATCCAGACTCATTCAGGGGTACAGAGCCAACTTTACCTTTATCTGATAATGACCCAGAACAGCAAGCTGTTGATTCATTTATCAATAATACTGAGCTCCCTCAACTTAAAGAACAAACCAACAAACTGGATTCATCTTTTACAGGAACTGAAAATGAACCGTCAGCATGCCTCGGCCCCGAACAACAAACCTCCAGGACCCGACGGCTTCCCTGCTGAATGTCTTCTCTGTATTGGTGTAGATTTAAAACTGTAGCGAAGCTAAAGGCCGTGGGATTGAAGAAGTGACCGCTTACATAATCCATCCGGACGAAACCGGTTTTATTAGAGGAACAACTTCCTCCTGCAGCACCAAAAGGCAGATTTAATTCATGACTCATCTTGACAACAGGAAGATACAATCATCTTCAGATGCAGAAAAAGCTTTCGCCTGTCAACTGCAATTTTTGAAAAGTTGAAAACATTTGGTTTGATCATTTATTGATTGGATCTAGACCCTAAAGAGGCACCTTCAGTCCCGGTGAACAGGCCGGGAGGTTCATGCCCTTCTTTATTCATTTTGTTTACTCAACCCTTAGTGAATCCTTAGCAGCAGCAGCTGTCAGAACCTCCACGTCGTAGGAATCCCAACATCTCATGTGTACCATAAGTTTTTACAAAAACCTCAATCATCCTCATAAGAAGAAGTAAAACTCATTCTTTTGTTCTCCAGAATTGCTGGTTACTTGCTGGTCTGTGCTCACATTCTGGACTCTTCTGGGCAGAAGTCCTGCCAGGGCTTCCCCAGCGCCCTTGAGCCCTAGTAGAGGCCCGGGTACCTGAACCAGCAGGAGCTCGTGCCCAGTACTCGAGTTGTAAAAAATAAAAAGGGGGGATGGTGGATTTTATCATATGGGGACAGATAATTTGTGCTGATTACAAATAATATAATATATTACAAATAATAGCAGTGACCAAAACAGCTGCAGAAATACTGCAGGAATGACATAGCAGCAGTTAAATGCAGCCTTCTGTAAGCTTTAAATATCAACTGGGCTTACATCAAATACATCAAAACACAACAATAAAAAACACTTTTCTGAACTTATCAATATGACTCTGTCCTTCACAGGATAAGTAACATGGATCACTGCAAAAACTCAAAATCTTAACAAGAATATTTGTCTTATTTTCTAGTTAAAATGTCTCATTTTAGTAAAAAAAATATCATTACACTTAAAACAAGACTCATCACTGGAAAAAACAACAATTTTCACCTGTTTCAAGTAGATTTTCACTTGAAATAAGTAGAAAATCTGCCAGTGGAACAAGATTTTTTTGCTTGTAATAAGAAGATACATCTTGTCCCACTGGCAGATTTTCCTACTTATTTCAACTGAAAATGTACCTGAAACAGGTGAAAATTGTCACATTTTTCTGGTGTTATTTTTGTGGTGATGACTCTAAATGTTGAAATAGCAGTAAAACCACATTCATTGATGAAATGACATAAGGGATGGAAAGGGGGCATGGCAGTTTTACAGGGGGGATGATTTGGACCGTTTTTATTTAGAGGGGGGATGATTTGGACCGTTTTTATTTCGAGGGGGGATGATTTGGACTGTTTTTATTTCAGGGGGGATGCCATCCCCCCTCATCCCCCCTCAACTCGGGTACTGGTCGTGCCCCCCCGAAGGTGCCCTGCCCCCCCAAAAACCCGCCTCTGACGTTATTCATTCTTCCATGAGACAGGCATCAGCATTTCCTCCCAACCCTAACCATAACCCCAACCCTAACCCTAACCCTAACCTTAACACCCTAACCCTCTAACCCCCACCCCAACTCTGACACCTAACCATAACCCCAACCCTAACCATAACCCCAACCCTAACCCCAATCCTAACCATAACCCCCACCCTAACCCTAACCCTAACCCCCAACAATAACCTCAACACTCTAACCCTCTAAAGCCTGAATTCTGGTTCCGCGTTAAACCTACGCCGTAGGGTATGTGGCTACGTGGGAGTCTCTCCGTATCCTACGCCGTAGCCTGATGTGCTCCTCCCAAAAATATAGCTACGCGTTGAGGTGACACAGACCCAACGCAGACCCAACGCAGACCCAACGCAGACCGAGAGGGCTGTGATTGTTTTGCTTAGTAGCAACGCATTTCCGGTTCCGGTTCGTGAAGCAGTCGTGAACTTTCAGCGCTCTTTTCTTCGTGTGTGTGTGATTTTTTTTTTTTGGGGGGTTGTTTTGGTTTTTTGCACAATAGTTGTCCTTATCTCTTTGATTCACTGTGACCAGAAAAGCCGGAAGCTAAACAAAGTATCAACTAGCGCTCTGGGGGCTATTGCACCGTGGAGAAATGGAGTGACGGAGAAGTCCGAAGGGTTCACGACAGTGTCATGGCAACGGTGTAGGCTCTGCATTGGTGTAACGCAGAACCATAATTCAGGCTTAACCCTAACCCAACCCTAACCCCAACCCCCAACAATAACCCTAACCCCTAACCCCTAACCCTCCCTAGCCCCCTAACCCTAACCCCTAACCCTCCCTAACCCCCTAAACCCTAACCCTAACCCCTAACCCTAACCCCCTAACCCTAACCCCCTAAACCCTAACCCTAACCCCTAACCCCTAACCCTCCCTTACCCTCCCTAACCCCCTAACCCTAACACCCTAACCCTAAGCCTAACCCAACCCCCAACAATAACCCTAACCCCTAACCCTCCCTAACCCCTAACCCTCCCTAACCCCCTAACCCCTAACCCTAACCCTCCCTAACCCCTAACCCTCCCTAACCCCCTAACCCCTAACCCTCCCTAACCCCCTAACCCCTAACCCTCCCTAACCCCTAACCCTCCCTAACCCCCTAACCCTCCCTAACCCCCTAACCCCCTAACCCCTAACCCTCCCTAACCCTAACCCTAACTCCTAACCCTCCCTAACCCCCTAACCCTCCCTAACCCCCTAACCCTAACTCCTAACACTCCCTAACCCCTAACCCTAACCCTCCCTAACCCCCTAACCCTAACCCTAACCCTCCCTAACCCCCTAACCCTAACCCTAACCCTAACCTTAACCCCTAACCCTCCCTAACCCCCTAACCCTAACCCCTAACCCTCCCTAACCCCTAACCCTCCCTAACCCCTAACCCTCCCTAACCCCCTAACTCCTAATCCTAACCCTCTAACCCCCTACCTCTGACCCTAGGACACCTGAGAGGAGACCTGAGAGAACACCTGAGGGGACATCCGTCCACCAAAGACCCCTACAGTCCCAGTACACTCACCAGTCCAGAACTCGTTGGTCCAGAACTCGGTGGTCCAGAACTCAGCGGTCCAGAACTCGATGGTCCAGAACTCGGTGCTCCAGAACTCGGCGGTCCAGCCACAGCAGAGACTCATGAAAGCCTCATGGTCTCCAGACAGAACCGGTTCCTCCACCTGTAAAATGTCCCAGACTCTCCTCAGTCCCAGGAACCGGATCATGAAACCTGGTCCAGAACCACAAGTATACTCACGTCAGCAGCAGAACCTTCTCCAGAACCTCCTCCAGAACCCAGAACCTCCTCCAAAACCTCCTCCAGAACCCAGAACCTCCTCCAGAACCTTCTCCGCCAGCAGCACCCGGGACTTAAATACTGACTCTGATGGAATGCTGACCAAGACTCTCGTTTCCTCCTGAGTCGCCCATGTGATGGGGGCGGGGCCTGGGCAGTGGGAAGTGGGCGGGGCTATGACGCATGGCCAGCTCCTGGAAAGGGAGGAAGTTCCTGCCTGACCCCCCGATGTGGAACCAGTAACCGTGGTGACGAGTCCTGAAGGTGCTGCATCACCGCACGTAGACCAGATCCAGGTTAAACTAGATCCAGGTTAGATCAGTTCCAGGTTAGACCAGGTCCAGGTTAGACCAGATCCAGGTTAGACCAGGTCCAGGTTTAGACCAGGTCCAGGGTTAGAC
This sequence comes from Cololabis saira, assembly GCF_033807715.1. Classification (NCBI taxonomy): domain Eukaryota; kingdom Metazoa; phylum Chordata; class Actinopteri; order Beloniformes; family Belonidae; genus Cololabis; species Cololabis saira. The sequence goes on along the minus strand of NC_084604.1, from coordinate 38,945,807 downwards.
CAGATCCAGCAACTGAGTGGTTCTGGTTCTGGCCGATTTTAGTCTAGGCAGAATTTCTGAAAATGTACTTATTTAAAGTGCTGAAGGCATTTTGTGAATATTTATAATATACAACATTTCTAGGGGTATTAAAGGGTGCTGAATCCAAATCTGCTGTATATGAAGCTCAAAAATATCCCAAAATGCCTCAAAATTGAGAAATCCACCATGGCCGCCACCGCCAGGCTGAAATCTATTTTTCAGTTCTTTATTTTCTGTAATGCAATTAAAAAAACAAAAATGTCATCCATTCTGGATTCATTACAAATCAACTGAAATATTGCAAGCCTTTTATTATTGTAATATTGCTGATCATTGCTTACAGTTTAAGATTAAGATTCCCAGAATATTCAAATTCTTTGAGATAGGATATTTGAGTTTTCTTAAGCTGTAAGCCATGATCAGCAATATTAAAATAATAAAAGGCTTTCAATATTTCAGTTGATTTGTAATGAATCCAGAATGTATGACATTTTTGCATTACAGAAAATAAAGAACTTTATCAAAATATTCTAATTTTCTGAGACAGTCCTGTAATGACTGAGTAATTATTCATAGTTAAAAACAACTATTTTTGCAATATCTAAGCAGTTTCTTCACATTACATCTCAATTCTGATGTGTCAAATTTGCTGGAATGGAACCTTTTGCCATCCCCAATCTAGATACATCTCAATTCTGAATATGGCATCGAATTGCCCATGTAGGAAAACTTACAAAAGCACTTTTACTTCATGTTTGTACCTTGTTTAGTCAAAAAGATATACTGAAAAATAGATTTCAGCCTGGCAGTGTTGGATTTCCATGTTGGATTTCTCAATTTTGAGGCATTATGGGAAATTTTTGAGCTTCATATACAGCAGATTTGGATTCAGCACCCCTTAATACCCCTAGAAATGTATATTATAAATATTCGCCAAATGCCTTCGGGGTTCTGATTTTGTGAAAATTTACCGCGTCATGGTTATTCAGAGGTGTTTCGACACCCTTGGGTGTCACGCTGTCGGGGGCGGGGTCACGGTGGGGTCATGGGGGCGGGGTCACGACGGCGGAGTCAGCTGATTAACCAGTTAAAGGAAGTGAGAGTCTTTAGTTCCAGACGCGGCAGCAGAGAAGAAGAAGAAGGTAGGAACGTTCTGAATATAAAAGTCTGAGCTTTAGTTTATACTTTTATTTTGGATTGATAGAATGAATAAGATATTATATAAATAAGATAAACAAGTCGTTACTGATCAGATTTGGTTCTGGGCTCCATTTGATCACCCGTGTAATTTATCATTAGGGCATTTCTGCACAGAAACAAGTGAAACTATTAATGATAAAATATTTCTAATGTACATTTGTCAAAGGAGGGAGAACTCATTTAAAAGTGAATGTTTTTGTATTAGAACATAAAAAGTGATTAAAGGTAAAGGTCTGAAACTGCAACCCTCAGATTAACAACTGAAAAAATAACGTGTCATTTTTTAAATAATTTTAAAAATAGGGCAAAATGAAGAAGCAGCATTTGAACAACCTTCAGTAGATGGTTCCTCCAGCAGGAACTCACAGTAGGAGCCAATGAAGAGTTTTTTAAATGGGGGTGATGTGATTCCTTCTACCAGAGCGAGTCAGACTTGCTGCAGAATTCTGGACCTGCTGAAGACGAGCCAGTTCTTTCTTGTTTAAGCAAGAAAACAAATTGTTCTACGTTCCTCAGGCGCCACCATGGGGGAGTGGGGGTTCCTGTCGCAGCTCCTGGACCAGGTCCAGTCCCACTCCACCATGTTCGGGAAGGTGTGGATGAGCGTCCTGTTCCTGTTCCGGATCTTCATCCTGTTGGCGGCGGTGGAGAACGTGTGGGGCGGGGAGCAGGGCGACATGTTCTGCAACACCCTGAGCGTGGGCTGCAGGAACACCTGCTACGACCAGTCCTTCCCGCTGTCCCACACCAGGTTCTGGATCCTGCAGATCCTCACCGTGTCCGTTCCCACCCTCCTCTACCTGGGCCACGTCCTGCTGGTGCTGCGCCGCGAGAACAAGCTGAGGAGGCGCCTGCAGCAGAGGTTAGTCAGTTAGTTAGTTGGTTAGTTAGTCAGTTAGTTACTTACTTAGTTAGTCAGTTAGTTACTTACTTACTTAGTTAGTCAGTTAGTTAGTTGGTTAGTTGGTGCTTTCACACCTGTCCCGTTTGGAGCAGTTGTTCCGGAACAGGGAGCGTTAACCCCCTAGATCGGTGATTGGTGCGTTTGGTAAATGTGAATACAGCAATCGCGCTCGGATGCGGCACAAAACAAGACAGCCGAGATCACCTAAGAGAGGTGGTCTCGGCTCACTTCCATTCCAGACCTGGAGCGGTTCGCTTTTTTTGTAGTGAGAACATAATCGACACAGCAACCATTTATTGTGTATGTGCGACCTCGGTGCAAGGAGAAGTGTCGGTGCAGCCTCCACCACCTTCTCTCCTATTGGACGTACCGAGATGTCGTCCCAGCGCGGCACGGTGAAATTAAAAAATGTTCAATTCGGGCAGGGTTTGCGCAGAGCAAACCCTGCTGCAGGCGGCCTCTCGCCCACCGCTGAGCTCCGCTCTGCGCCGGTAGCACATACATGAATGGGAAAGCCGGCGGCTGCGGTCTGCACTTTGCGCCCTCTCTGTGAAAGGGGCTTGTTGTTTTTCCCGGGGTACGGAAGAGGAAACTCCTTCCGCGTTCATTTCTGACCAATCAGAGAACAGTTGGTTTGCGCATGGGATTTGTTAACAGCTTTGAACCGCTACAGACGGTTGCCTTGCGAACACTAACCCCACAAACGAGAAACGAAACAATCGGTCAACAGGTGTGAAAGCACCCTTAGTCAGTTAGTTAGTTAAGCCTCCAGTTGTGTCTGTTGCCATGGGAACGTCTTCCAGTTGTGTCTGTTGCCATGGGAACATCCTCCAGTTGTGTCTGTTGCCATCGGCAACGTTCTCCAGTTGTGTCAGAGGCGGTACCATGTATCTCCGTCCTAATGCTAACAGCAGATATTCTGATGCTAACAGCAGATATTCTGATGCTAACAGCAGATATTCTGATGCTAACAGCAGATATTCTGATGCTAACAGCAGATATTCTGATACTAACAGCAGGTATTCTGATGGTAACAGCAGATATTATGATACTAACAGCAGATAATCTGATACTAACAGCAGATATTCTGATGGTAACAGCAGATATTCTGATGCTAAAAGCAGATATTCTGATGCTAACAGCAGATATTCTGATGGTAACAGCAGATATTCTGATACTAACAGCAGATATTCTGATGGTAACAGCAGATATTCTGATACTAACAGCAGATATTCTGATGCTAACAGCAGATATTCTGATGCTAACAGCAGATATTCTGATGGTAACAGCAGATATTCTGATGCTAACAGCAGATATTCTGATGCTAACAGCAGATATTCTGATACTAACAGCAGATATTCTGATACTAACAGCAGATATTCTGATGGTAACAGCAGATATTCTGATTCTAACAGCAGATATTCTGATGGTAACAGCAGATATTCTGATGCTAACAGCAGATATTGTGATGCTAACAGCAGATATTCTGATGGTAACAGCAGATATTCTGATGCTAACAGCAGATATTCTGATGCTAACAGCAGATATTATGCATTGAGGGGATGAGATACATCACTGCAGACTCCCTTTCCCAGTTTCCCAGGCGTGGAGAAGCTGGGCGGCGTGGAGAAGCTGGGCGGCTCGGAGAAAGTGGAGAAGCTGCCGCGGTACTCGGACGAGCGCGGGAAGGTAGATGAAAAAAGGGAAGGTGAAAGAAAAATGAATGAATGAATTAATATCCATTTCTCTGCCTCTTTCTGTTCTTTCTTTTTCTTAATTTCTTACCTCTGCTGTTTTTAAATGTTTTTGATGTTTTTTTTAAATGTGTCCTGCTGGTTTTATTTTTTAACGTGTTGTGTACGGCGTCCTTGAGTGCCAAGAAAGGCGCCTTTAAAACTAAAATGTATTATTATTATCATTAAGGTGCAGCTGGAGGGGGAGCTGCTGGTCAGCTACCTGGTGCAGCTGCTGGTGAAGGTCCTGCTGGAGCTGGGCTTCATGGTGGGCCAGTACTACCTGTACCAGTTCCTGCTGATGCCCAGCAGGCTGGTCTGCTCCCAGTACCCCTGCAGGAACGCCGTGGACTGCTTCATCAGCCGGCCCACCGAGAAGACCGTCTTCATCATCTTCATGCTGGTCATGGCCCTGCTGTCGGTGGTCCTCAGCCTCCTGGAGATGTTGCACCTGCTGGCCCTCCGGCTGAGGAGGAGGAGGAGGAGGAAGAGCGGCTCCAAAGGTCTCCAGCTCGGCCGTCTGAACCCCCTGGTGAGGGGGGGGGGTCGGTTCCTCGGGGGTCGGTTCCTCAGGGGTCGGTTCCTCAGGGATCAGTTCCTCGGGGGTCGGTTCCTCGGGGAGGGTGACGTTTTGCTGACCGCTGCGCTAATCACTAAATCAAGTTTCCACAAGCGTCAACTCCGTCTGATTGGTCCCCTTTAGACTAGATTCAGCTCAGTTCGTTAGTCGGCTAGCTAGTTAGCTAGCAACATCCTCCAGTTGTGTCCATTCTCATGGCAACGTCCTCCAGTTGTGTCCGTTCCCATGGCAACGTCCTCCAGTTGTGTCTGTTGCCATGGCAACGTCCTCCACTTGTGTCTGTTGCCATGGCGACGTCCTCCAGTTCTGTCTGCTGCCATGGCAACATCCTCCAGTTGTGTCCGTTGCCATGACGACGTCCTCCAGTTGTGTCCGTAGCCATGGCAACATCCTCTAGTTGTGCCCGTTGCCATGGCCACGTCCTCCAGTTGGGTCCAATTGATTTGGGATGGTAATCAGTGACGGCAGAGTGAGCGGGGAGCAGTGGGAAAATCAGGACCATGGAAGGTTAGGACCGGTGTTCCTCGGTGCTGGTGCGGTGCCAGTTCTTACTTCTCCTGAACAAGTTCAAAGTTCAGTTCACATACAGTAGTTTAATAATGAATAGTTCACATTCATAGTTCACCGTTTTCACTTTGAACCAGTTCAAATTCAGTTAATTTCAATATTTTTAGGTGAGAAGTAGCAATGAAACGCCCCCCCCATCCTAAAACTGTTCCCTGTATACAATCATGTATTATCCTGGTGGCTTTTCAACTTTCCTCAGAGGCTGTAAATCTCCAACAATGTCGTCCATTATCAGTGTGTCTCCCTGTTGCTCGGAAATCAACCCCCTAGTAGTATATTTGAAAACAAGTGCATTACTCTGTGTGACCATTAGGCGGCACTGTGACTGTACTCTTGTGTTACTGCGTTGGTATCGAGACAGATGAAGAATAAAGTTGTTCTAGAAATGAATGAATGAAGTTTATGAATGAAGTTTATTAAATTATGACAACACAAAAACAACACCAAAAAACATTTCACACAAAACCAATAATCATGTGTTGAACAATGACGGAAAAGGCATAAATGAAGAAAAGGCGTAGATGAAGTTGCTCCTTTGAAAAGGAGGGTTTCTAGCCACAGGAGCTTAACTCCCTGGTACAATTCAGATATCCGCATGTTGAAACAAAACGTGCGTAAAATGGAAAGGAAGTGGTACTCTTGTAGGTCTGTAGACTCTCATCGTGAATGGAAAGATATTCTAATAGTATATAAAAAAGCCATTCGCAAAGCCAGGACAGCTTATTATTCAACGCTGATAGAGGATAACAAAAGTAACCCACGTTTTCTGTTCAGCACTGTAGCCAGGCTGACAAAGAGTCACAACTCTGTTGAGCCGTGCATTCCTGCAGCTCTTAGTAGTGAGGACTTTATGAGCTTCTTCAACAGTAAAATCGCGAGAATTAGAGAAGAAATCAACCAGCCGGTTGTAGGTGTTTCTTCAGCTTTAGCGACTTCCCTAGGCTCTGACTTGTCTCTAGACTGTTTTGATCCTATAGACCTCCCTGAGCTGACTTCACTCGTTAATAGAGCTAAGTCAACCACATGTATGTTAGACCCCATCCCGACTCGTCTATTCAAACATGTTTTTTCTCTTATTGGTACGACAATACTGGACCAAATTAACCTATCCCTAAGTTTAGGATATGTACCACAGGTTTTCAAAGTCGCAGTAATTAAACCTTTACTTAAAAAACCTTCTCTTGACCCAGACACCTTAGCTAATTATAGACCAATTTCCAACCTTCCATTTGTGTCTAAAATTCTGGAAAAGGCAGTTTCAAGCCAGTTATGTGACTATTTGTATAGAAATGATCTGTTTGAAGTCTTTCAGTCAGGGTTCAGAATGCATCATAGCACAGAGACAGCACTTGTTCGAGTCACGAATGACCTCCTTATGGCCTCAGATAAGGGATTAGTGTCCATATTGGTTCTACTGGACCTCAGTGCTGCTTTTGACACTATAGATCATGGCATTTTACTGCACAGGTTAGAGCATGTTGTTGGGATTAAAGGGACAGCTCTATGTTGGTTTAAATCATATCTATCTGACAGGTTCCAGTTTGTTCATGTACATGAGGTTTCTTCAGAACAGTCAAGGGTCTGTTATGGTGTTCCGCAGGGTTCAGTGCTAGGGCCAATCTTGTTCAGTTTATACATGCAGCCGTTGGGAAGTATAATCCAGAATCACGGCATACACTTTCATTGTTATGCTGATGATACGCAGCTCTATTTGTCTATGAAGCCGGATGAAACAGAACCGTTAGTTAAACTTCAGGCATGTCTTAGGGACATCAAGGACTGGATGTCCAGAAATTTCCTGCTTCTAAATTCAGATAAAACAGAGGTTATCATTCTTGGTCCAGAGCATCTTAGGAAGGGATTAGATGGTGTTGCGATGGCTTCCAGTGCAACTGTGAGAAATCTTGGTGTTATTTTCGATCAGGATTTGTCGTTTAAACCATATGTCAATCAGGTTTGTAAAATAGCCTTTTTCCATCTCCGTAATATTGCAAAGATTAGGAAAATCCTCTCACAGAGTGATGCAGAAAAACTAGTTCATGCGTTTGTATCTTCTAGACTAGATTACTGTAATGTGTTGTTAGCAGGATGTCCAAGTAATTTGCTGAATAGGCTCCAGCTGATCCAAAATGCAGCAGCACGAGTACTGACAGGAATTAGCAGGAGAGACCACGTCTCTCCAGTGTTAGCGTCGCTCCATTGGTTACCCGTAAAATTCAGAATCCAATTTAAAATTTTATTACTTGCGTATAAAGCCCAAAACGGCTTAGCTCCGCATTATTTGCAAGACCTGATAGTGCCTTATGTTCCTGTCAGAGCTCTCCGTTCTCAGAGTGCAGGTTTACTCGTAGTTCCTAGAGTATCTAAATGTAGATTTGGAGGGCGGGCGTTCTGCTATCAGGCACCATTACTTTGGAACCAACTTCCAATCTGGGTTAAGGAGGCTGACTCCACCTCCACCTTTAAAACTAAACTTAAAACCTTTCTGTTTAGTAAAGCCTATAGTTAGTGTTTAGTAAACCTCTAGCTGGTGTTGGTAAATCTCTAGGTAGTGTAAACTTTAGTGTGTCAGAGTCGCTCCTGTAGTTTCTTGTGCTGGCCCCCCCTTCTCCTCCCTTTTCTCTCTTTTGTCCATGTTGCAGCATCCTTTGCCGGACACCGGAACCTGCAGGTGGTCGTGGGTGGCTTGTAGCTTGCATTACGGAGCACAAGTCTTTCCCTGACCCTGCACCCCAACCTGGGACTTGCTGATTGGGCCGGAGCTTCGGGAGCTGTGTGCTGGCCTGCGGTCCCCACCCCTGGTCATCCCGTTGCTGCCCCCCCCTTCTCCTCCCTTCTCTCTCTTTTGTCCTGCAGGTGGCCATGGGTGGCTTGTAGCTTGCATTACGGAGCACAAGTCTTTTCCTGACCCTGCACCCCAACCTGGGACTTGCTGATTGGGCCGGAGCTTCGGGAGCTGTGTGCTGGCCTGCGGTCCCCACCCCCGGTCATCCCGTTGCTGCTTCCACCTGCCTGCTGTGCTGTTGCCGTCCCTGACCCACCAGTCTGGCCCTCGGCAGGAGGGTCCCCCCTGATGAGCCTGGTCCTGCTCAAGGTTTCTTCCCTCCTAAAGGGGAGTTTTTCCTTGCCACTGTTTGGCTTAAGGTTTTTCTCCCACTAGGGGAGTTTTTTACCTGCCATTGTTTATGTAATATCTGCTCGGGGGTCATGTTCTGGGTATGGGTCTCTGTAAAGCGTCTAGAGACAACTCTGTTGTATTAGACGCTATATAAATAAAATTGAATTGAATTGAATTGAATAAATCAGTCCAGATCTGGTCCAGACTGGTCCAGATCCAATCCAGATCCAGTCCAGATCCAGATCCGGTCCAGGTCCAGGTCCAGTCCAGATCCAGTCCAGATCCAGATCGAGATCTGGTCCAAACAAGCTAAAGTCGCAAAAGTCCCACTGCGCACCAGCGGGTGTACAGCATGACCCCGCTCCCCCTCTGATGTGGAAAAAACAAATCCTCAAAAAATAAAACATGGCCGGAAAAACCTGAAAAATTAAGGCGATATATTAGTATACAGAAAAGGTTTCCCTTTTCTTCTTTATTATTATTCCGCACTCATTTTTCGTCCGTTAATACGGCCCAAACCGCAATGTGCACCCATGCATGGCATACATCATTAGATGCGTCTCCATCGTGCCTCGATGGGAATTACTTTTCTCAGTCAAAAGTGTTACCGTGGAAACGCTAGAAGCCAAAAAGCAAAAAAAAGGTGAAAAGTTGGACGCCTATTGCTCGGCCGAACTTTATCGTAGAGACATCGTTCAAATTTACAAACACTCGGCCCGAATGTTCCTAAACGTCCGTACAACCTCATCCTGCTAATTATTACTGTTTTTGCGATATTTACCTTTCATTTTTTTTTATTTCCATTTGACTTTTGACGCTTGTTGCTAGGCAACAGGTTATCGTAGAGACTTGACGACTTTTTTAACCCTTTAGGTATTCCATCTATAGATCTGGAGATGGCTTATGGCCTGGAGGAAAAACCTCTCGTCCGCGGAGATAGCGTCTGCAAACCCAGATGGTTTTCCGACAGACTTCTATAAGACATTCTCCACCCAGCTTTCGCCCTAATTACTGTCCGTTTTCAAAGAATCATTAGCATCAGAGTCCCTCCCTCCAACGATGCGTTATCTCATTGTTACTGAAAAAGGGCAAAAACCCTCTAGAATGCGGCTCATTCCGTCCAATTTCCCTGATTAATACAGATGCTAAAATTCTTGCTAAGGTGCGCCGCTTGGAGGTGGTTCTTCCCTTTATTATATCACCTGACCAAACTGGTTTGATTAAGAACCACTATTCGTTTTTTAATGTTAGGCGTCTTCTAAATGTCCTTTATGGCCCCTCTCCACCCGGAACACCAGAGATAGTGCTTTCACTTGACGCTGAAAAAGCGTTTGACCGGGTGGAGTGGGGTAATCTTTTTACTACGCTGAGGAGATTTGGGTTTGGGCCTAAGTTTATATCATGGATAAAAAATGTATATACATGCCCCATGGATGCTGTACGCACTAACAATAACTTGTCCACCTACTTTGAGCTCCAACGAGGCACAAGACAAGGCTGCTCTCTGTCGCCCCTCTTATTTGCAGTTGCAATGGAACCTCTTGCTCTGAGACAGAATACTGACATCAAGGCGTATTCAGCGTGCTAGACTGGAACACAAAGTTTCGCTTTATGCAGACGATATGTAACTGTACATTTCACAACCCCTTTCCAGCCTCCCTAAATTAACGGTTCTACTTAAAAAATTCAGCCGAATATCTGGTTACAAGGTTGATTTTCAGAAGAGCGAGTTTATGCCAATTGGTGCTAGTCAGATAGCTTTGGATTCATTCCCATTCCGAATTAGCCTCAAGAAATTCAAACCTTTGGAATTTGGATCACCTGCAATCATAAAGATCTATACACTGCAAACTATCAGCCTCTTCTGTCTAACCTTAGTAGTGATATTGAGCGTTGGGATCCCTTGCCTCTCTCCTTAGGTGATAGAATTAATACAGTGAAGATGACTGTCTTGCCCAAATTATTTGATGTCTTTCAATGCCTTCCTTTTTTTTTAGAAAATCTTTCTTCTCTAAACTGAACAATTATATTTCAACTTTTATCTGGCACAAAATGGCATGGCTCTGCCAAGTCTTATGTGTAAGCAACCAACGTTATTGACACAGGAAGTGAAGAAGCGGGGAGACTATTTAGAATGCAGAACATGATGCACAATGTAAATCCATACAGTACCTGCTGAAATGAAGGCTAGAGGGGCATTAATGGGAGCATTTAAAGTAACTCAATAGTTACTTTTCATAGTAATGCATGACTTTTTTTTCTAAGTAACTGAGTTACTAACTGAATTACTTTTTTAATGAAGTAACTAATAACGGTAAATAGTTACTATTTTTCCTTAACTAGCACAACACTGCCTCTAACCCAGTTATTACACACTCAATTAAGATTTGGAATCAATTTAGAAGATCCTGAGGCTGTGGAGCGGCGCTCAAGCACCCGGCCAGCTGCCTTCAGCTTCCGTCGCTCGCTGGTGAACCAGGGGGAGGAACGGGAGAAGGAGACTTTTCTTGTCTTTACAGGGGCGTGAAGATCCAGGATGTGGCTGAGGGTGTTACTGTAAAGGTCCACCGATTCAGTGGCTGAGGACGGGGTTACAGAGGAGAGCTGATGGAGGTCCACGGCTATGGCTTCGCGGTTGATGTTTTTGATAAACCGGAAATTGAGGGCTTATTGAATTAATACTTTATTACAGATTATTGTGGTGGGAGGGGAAAGGGAGCTCCATGAAGATGGCCCTGTGGTCAGACACACCCATCTCATAAACCAGCAGGTTGCTGATCAGGCCAGAGTCACTGACCATGAGATCAAGCGTGTGTCCCTTGTCGTGGGTGGGAACGTGCTGATTGAGGTGGAGGCAGTCCAGTAGTTGTTGTAGTTCAGCTGCAGGGGGGCGGTGGAGGGAGTGTCAACATGAATTTTCAGATCTCTTAAAATTTGTGTATTGGTGGAGGTAGTACAGATATTTTTGAGGATGTTGCGAAATTCAGAGATAAAAAGAGGGTTTGGTTTAGGTAGCCGATAAATAAGTAGCACTGTCATAATGGAGGGGGCTTTGCACTTAAAACCAAGACATTCAAAAGATGATGGTGCTGGCCAGTGGCGTGCACAGACATTTTGGGGGGCAGGTGCTCAGTGCAAAATAAGGGCACACACGCGGCGTGTGGAACTGCTGGCTGTCTCTCTGCTATGTGTATGTCCTTCATGTTCCATGCTGGTAGATGGCCTATTGCAGGAGAAGCAGAGAGCAGAGAATATGTTTATTTGAGTAAGACTGCTTGGTGACAAGAATCAATGCATTACAACGCTAAGACTCACCACACCAGGCTGTAACTGCCATGGCCTAACTACAGAGCTGTGTTCTGCAGACACATTTTAATAGCGTATTTATTTATCATTGTCAAAGTTTTAATAATAGCCTATTAATATAAATACAAGATTACTGCAAGCGTTGTAACGTAGAAATAACTTACAAAAAAAATCTCATTACACTTAAAACAAGACTCATCACTGCTAAAAACAACAATTTTCCACCTGTTTCAAGTAGATTTTCACTTAAAATAAGTAGAAAAATCTGCCAGTGGAACAAGATTTTATTGCTTGTAATGAGAAGATAAATCTTGTCCCATTGGCAGATTTTTCCTACTTATTTCAAGTGAAAATTTACTTGAAACAGGTGAAAATTGTGAAGATGCAAATTAGCTTAAAGCTATAATCTGGTACAGTGCATCAGATGGCAACATTTATGTTTTAACTGTACACTGTCCCTTTTTGAATAGAATTGAATTGAAATAAGTAAATTTTCTGGTGTTATTTTTCTGGTGATGACTCTAAATGTTGAAATAGCAGTAAAACCACATTCATTGATGAAATGACATAAGGGATGGAAAGCAGGGATGGCAGTTTTACAGGGGGGATGATTTGGACCGTTTTTATTTCAGGGAAACCCCCCCTTCATCTCGAGTACTGTATGTATATATATATATATATATATATATATATATATATATATATATATATATATATATATATATATATATATATATATATATATATACACATACTGGGTGAACTCGCTTTCCTCGCTTTTTGAAAAGCGAGGAAAGCTTGAGAATGAAAAGGGACTTTTGAACAGAAAGTTCACTTTCAAAAAGATGCAAGATGTTTCGCTGGACAAGATAGTTAGAAGCTATTTATAGAAGTTATTTGCATGAACCGTTTTGAAATGAATTCCCATCAAAGTTCGTCGAGTCTCAAATACTTGCAGCCAAACACACGACGGATGCAGAGAGCACCGCGCCGGGTACAGACTGAGTGGATCTGAAGCGTCAACCAGAAACCATCAACCATAAATGGGTATATCTATATCAGTGTAGGTGTGAGGATGTATTATTATTGATATTTATATATTGATCTTTTGTTTTTTGTATAGAAATTCAATTTATTTAGATTATAATGAAACAGAGTTTAGGGGGTAGGATTTAATACGGCCATTATGATGTATGCAGGTTTTTATTTATATTTTTGTTTTATTTTCTTATTTACATTTATTTATTGATGTTTTGTTTTTTTATTCACTACTGTTTCATGTTCGGCAGCACGGTGGCTTAGTGGTTAGCACTGTTGCCTCACAGCAAGAAGGTTCCCAGTTCGACTCCCAGGCCCGGCAGGGTCTTTCTGTGTGGAGTTTGCATGTTCTCCCCGTGCTTGCGTGGGTTTTCTCAGGGTACTCCTTCTTCCTCCCGCAGTCCAAAACCATGCATATTAGGTTAATTGATGATTCTAAATTGCCCCTAGGTGTGAGCGTGAGTGTGATTGTGAGCATGGTTTGTGTGTCTATATGTGGCCCTGTGATGGACTGGTGACCTGTCCAGGGTGTAACCCCTGCCTCTCACCTGAAATGAGCTGGGATAGACTCCAGCAGACCCCCGTGACCCCGCAAGGGATAAAGCGGGTATAGATAATGATGGATGGACTGTTTCATGTTCGAAATAAAATTTCAATTTAAATATCAGTTTCCTCCGTGGGTCAGAGATCCTCAGACTGAACGTCAATGTTCTTGTAGTTCATGTTTTCACCACAAGAGGGAGATGAAAGATCATAACTCTTAATATCAATATCTGAATAAAAACTAGAAAACCATCCATTAATAACATTTATGGAAGTTAGCAGCTATAATTGTTTACTTAACATTTTGTAGGTCAACTTAGACCATAGTAATGATGGATTCTCTGGTATTTAGGTTTAACAGAAAACCAAGAATAATCAGCAGCAAATGTTGATAGAAATGAACAAACAGGAAACATTTGATGAACCTGGATCATCCATACATATTTATATTTTAAAGGTAGATATATATTAAATATTAGTGAAGATACTCACATACTGCTCCATTGGCAACTGAACATTTGGAACAAATAATGTTAAATTCTTAGAGTTAGTTGACAAGATAACACATTTATTACCTTTATTCTGTCTTATTATTAATAATAATATAACTTCCGATTAAGATGTTCATTAATAAGTCACTTATGTTACATTTCCAGTGATGCTGGAGGGAAGAACTAGTTTCTACTTCCTGATTGATTATTATGGCTGGTGTCTAGCTTGTTAAGCAGGTGGGCAGTCGGCTAATTTAGGCTCGGCTGTTTGGCGCTGTATGAGAAAGCTACTTCACAACAGAGACAAATAAGTTTATAGCTTTGCAACTGAGGCTTAGGGGGCAAACAATACACTGGATTCATGTATGTGTTACCTGGTCGTGGCGTTCAGCACACTGTGCAGCTCTGCAGACAGTCCAGTGCTGCTGCGACGCGCTTTTGGGTCCGCTCTGCGCATTCACATTGACAAACGAAGAGATCGGGGGGGGCACGGCACGGGTGTGTGTGTGTGTGTGTGTGTGTGTGTGTGTGTGTGTGTGTGTGTGTGTATGTGTGTGTGTGTGGGGGGGGGGGGGGGGGGCACCTGGGGGGGGGGCCCTGTGCGAAATGGCCGGGGGGGGCCCTCACGCGCTCGCTACGCTCACGCAATTTTTGGGTTTTTTCGGGTCGGATCGGGTGTCTATATGCGCAATTTTAACTCTCCAATTAGCAAAATACTGGATACCTTCCCCTGCCTCATCATCATCTCTTGCCTCAACGCGGGGCCCCACGGCTGCTTGAGACCCGGTCGGATCGGTGATTTTTGTAACACATTTATCAAACAAGCCTTTCAGAGAGGCATTAAACTCTTCCATTTTCTTTAGTTTTTTTCTTTTTTCATTCCCTGATGGAAATTTCCTGAATCTGTCTCATTCTCTCGGCATTGTGTGACAGTTTGTTCCAACTCCACCCGTCTGGATCAGAGCAGCTTGTGTCTGCGCTTGGTCTGATCAGTTGTATTGAACAACAGACACGCGCATCATTACACATATATTTATTGATATGCACAGACTAGTACACATTTAGGTCTGTAATGGAACGGGACTGTTTATTTATAAGGGAAAAAAGGTAAAAAAAAATAAATAAAATTGAAAAAAGAAAAAGAAAAAAGAAAACGGACCATAGCGCGAGGCCCCTGGGGCACGAGGCCCCGTGCGGTCACACGGTTCGCACACCCCTTGCGGCGGCCCTGTCTCCAGGTATTTGTAACCTGGGGGGCAGGCTTTATTCAGGGATAAATGTTTATTGATGGATAAATGTGGGCTCATGTTCTGGTCTCTGGAAACATCCTGGAGACAACTATTACTGTGTTGTAGTAGACGCATTATAAAACTGAGATGAATTGAATTGACATGGACACACGCCCAAACATCCCAGCATGCTTTTCCTTGGTTGTTCAAAGTGATGGTTTCTGTGTGGCCGAAAGAAATACTGCTGATTAAACACATGATTAAATCAATTGTTTTTATTCACTGATTCACTCGTAATCCAACCAGAACCATATCAGAGCCTCGTTCTTTATCATCCAAACATTTGATGAGAAACACAAACCTTTAAAGTAAAACTTTTCATCTTTGCAAAACATACAGAGAGGTTTTTATTGTCTTTTGCTCACAAACAGGGATTTAAACTAATACGTGACGTGACCTGTCCCTGATGTTGACATGATGAGCTTATAAATGACACCTCCATCTGTGACTCGCTCCAGGGAGAAACTAACTGTTAAACTGTTTATTCAGTGTTGCAGCCAGTATATAACATTAACGACAAAAGGTTTTACTATTATGGTATTTAATTTTGAAATTAGGGGGAGGGTTAAAGGCGGGGCTTAGATACTCCTGCATTCTGATTGGCCGAGGTGACTACAGCTAGCCGCTCCTGCCTTCACCCCGGCGATCCATCATCTTTGGTGGTCTCTTACAGGGACGGTGAAGGGAATGTCACTGAGCATCTCAGTAATCTTGTTTGTGTCAACTTTTTTCTCACATACGTTTCCATAGGAACTGTCCTGACACTCACACAGGAAGTCGTTGGACTCCAGCATTCTCTTGCACACTCCGCCGTTCTTACATGGGTCCGGTGTGCAAACCTCTACCCTCTTGGAGTAGTGCAGAGCGACACTCTTGTGGAACCTATTTTTACATTTAATTATATTTAAGGGCTCTGGGAATTCTGCAACGTCTTTATTTCTATGTATCACATCTCCTATCTTGACATATTCAGACAAAGAGACGATTCTTTGAGAACGACCTACTCCTGGAGAAGGGAGAGTTATTACATGATCTTGCATTCGTTCAACATGCTTAACATCACATTTTGCCGATAATCCCTCAATTGCTCGTCTGACAATTTCCTCCTCAGCCGGACTGACCTTCAGGGTGTAGGTCACAGCTACTGTCACAGTGTTGGCAATAATCTTTCTCATGTTATATATCCGGTGTTTTTTATCGTCTTTGGTGTTATACACCAACACCTGCCAATTGTACCAGCCGTACTTATCAACAAGATGAGCATGCACCTGTTTAGCGATGCCCATTTTATCATCAGGACTGCGGCTTTTAGCGATCTCCACCACATCCGTCTCCATCTGTTTCTCGTAGGAGTCTAAGCACTCATGAAATCTCTTTTTTTGAATTTCATAGAGTTTCTTCAGCCTGTTAACCAGTTCGGTGTGGTCACCAGGTGAGCTTTGATGAGTCAGTTTTAAATAAGCCTGATTCAGAATCATTCCCTTCAACATCAGATCATTTAAATATAAGCTATATATACCTATGTAGTTAACGTGACATTTAAACTTCTCTTTGTACAAAGTGTTGATGTTTTCACTGATGGATAGGCCTTCCACTGTCAGGAAGAAAAATAAGTTGTCAACATTCGCCCTCACATTTGTTTCCTTGTAGTATTGAATAAAATTTTTAATCTCGCCTTGCGTATTATCATTCAATGGCTTGTTTTTGAGTTTTTCGAGCTCCTTCCAGGCATTGATGATGGTTGCTTCGTTTGTAGAGTAGGCACTGAGGAAGCTGGAAACCTTCACGTGAGTCCTCAGTTGGGAGATCTGCATGGAGATGAAGTCCAGCTTCCTGTTGACATCAGCAAACTCCTTCATCACTTTGTCCTCAGTTGGTATGAACATTAAGACCAGACTGATGACGGCAGAGATCGCACTGCCGATGCCCGGTGCCAGGGAAGCAAAGTCCCCCAGGGCCTTCATCACAGTGGTCACTTGGTTTGAGTCAATCTTACTCATCACTTCTTTGAAAACAGTCAGGATTTTCACCATGGCATCGAGGGATTTTTCAATTTTAGCTTTGGTGGCAGCTGCAATCTGACCTCTCTTGAACCTGGTGAGAGCCGATGGGTTGATGGAGGAATCTGACCACGCAGAGGCGGACCAGAGGACAAGGATCAGGGAAGCCAACAGGACGGAGGTGGTCCACTGTGGAGGAGCCATCACTGCAAAACACACAAAACGGCATGCATTCATTTCCTTCCCGATGCCTCACCGAGGCATGACGGACTGAACCAGTAAGGTCAGTACTGGAATTGAGGGGGTATGAGGGGGGATGGCATCCCCCCCTGACATAAAAATGGTCCAAATCACCCCCCCCCCCCCCCCCCCCCCCCCCTGAAATAAAAACGGTCCAAATCATCCCCCCTGTAAAACTGTCATCCCCCCTTTCCATCCCTTATGCCATTTCATCAATGAATGTGGTTTTACTGCTATTTCAACATTTGGAGTCATCACCAGAAAAATAACACCAGATAAATGTGACAATTTTCACCTGTTTCAAGTACATTTTCACTTGAAATAAGTAGAAAAATCTGCCAGTGGGACAAGATTTATCTTCTTATTAGCAAAAAAATGTTGTTCCACTGGCAGATTTTTCTACTTATTTCAAGTGAAAATCTACTTGAAACAGGTGAAAATTGTTGTTTTTTCCAGTGATGACTCTTGTTTTAAGTGTAATGAGATTTTTTTTACTAAAATGAGACATTTTAACTAGAAATAAGACAAATATTCTTGTTAAGATTTTGAGTTTTTGCAGTGATCCATGTTACTTATCCTGTGAAGGACAGAGTCATATTGATAAGTTCAGAAAAGTGTTTTTTATTGTTGTGTTTTGATGTACCGTAGTAGCCCGGGCGTTTAATATGCTAAATCCACTTGGACCCCAAGCGTTTATAAAAACCAGGCGGGTATTTGCACCAGGCTACAATTTATTTTTGCAATGAGCAGCACCAGACCATTACTTACAAAGAACATATGAGATCACCATAGTACCACTGGAACTAAAATTGTACACACTGTACACAACACAACACCTCACGACGAGCTCCCGATCACAAATCGTGAGCTCGCAAGAAAATCGTGTTTGAAATCCTGGTCGCTCCTCGTGAAGGAATCACAGTTGAAGCAGCTGCGACCCGATTTGACTCATCCTTTCACAGAGAGCATGTACAATCTCTGATGTTACGTCAAAAACTATTATTTGTAGTTTAAGTTTTGCAAATTCACATTACAAATCATGTTTTAATAGCAAAAAAAAAAGAGCGCAGTCCACGTACGGTGCGGGTCGCCGCGTACCCTCACCGTAGGCTCTGCGTTGGTGTAACGCGGAACCATAAATCAGCCTTACGGCGTACCCTGCACCGTAAGCTCTGCGTTGGTGTAACGCGGAACCATAAATCAGCTTACGGCGTACCCTGCACCGTAGGCTCTGCGTTGGTGTAACGCGGAACCATAAATCAGCCTTACGGCGTACCCTGCACCGTAGGCTCTGCGTTGGTGTAACGCGGAACCATAAATCAGCCTTACGGCGTACCCTGCACCGTAGGCTCTGCGTTGGTGTAACGCGGACCATAAATCAGCCTTCAGTGTGTGCGCTGTCTTTTTTCTTCTCATTTTGCTGGGACGCCGGTTCCTCCGCCAAGACACAACTTTTGCGGTACGCGTTCTTTGTTGTGTCTAAAAATGATTCGCAGTGCACACACCCAATCAGAAACGGTACAGATATTTTGGGATTTTAATATATAAAAAAATAAAATTAAAAATAATAAAGAATCCCCATGACTTTGATCAGGTGGGCAGGGTGCACGTTTGGGTGTGGGAACAGCCCACCCCTGCCCAAAACCGGCCTCGAGTTCCAGTACACAGACTTCAGGTAAACATGTGCATTTTATATGCATGCAAACATTTTTGGAGCGGAGCGGGGTGCAGTGTTACTGGAGCGCTGAGCGGTTATGGGTGGAGCGTTTTTTTTTTTCATGCTCTAATATACAAAGACAGTTTGTCTGTGTAACGGCGACACACGGAGCTGATCAGAGCAGTATGAACGATACTGTACACAATACAATGCAAATACAGTGTTATTACCAGGTTATTACCGGTAGTCGCCCGGGCGTTTAATTGAACCGGCGTTTATTATGCCAAATGGGCTCGGACCCCCGGCGGCTATTAGAGCACAGGCGCGTATTTGCGCGCGGGCGACTATTGGGTCATCTACGGTATTTGATGTAAGCCCAGTGGATATTTAAAGCTTACAGAAGGCTGCATTTAACTGCTGCTATGTCATTCCTGCAGTATTTCTGCAGGTGTTTTGGTCATTGCTATTATTTGTAATATATTATATTATTTGTAATCAGCACAAATTATCTGTCCCCATATGATCAAATCCACCATCCCCCCTGATTTATTTTTTTACAACTCGAGTACTGAGTACGGTTGGTTGGAAACACCTACATCAGCAAAGGAAGTGGGCTGCTGGACCTCCAGCCCCCCTTTGATGCTGGGGACGTAAAACCCTGCCGTAGGGGGAGCGGGGGCGTAGTCCAACTCCCGGCTCCCGAAGAATTAGACTACCGGTAAGTAAATACCTCAGATTATACCACGGTCTGTGTGAAAACTTGATTCTGATTGGCTGGCAGGTGCAGGTTAAAAATGATAACCTACACCTAGAAAACAAGTACGGTCAAATTGCCCGATAACTTTAATATCATTGTGCTGAATCAACTGCCGGGTGGTAACCACGGCAACGGAGATTCAGAGAAGCTATGGATCACAAAGTTTTATGTTTTATGCGCTTTATGCGGACAATATGTTACTGTACATTTCACAACCCCTTACCAGCCTCCCTAAATTAACGGTTCTACTTAAAAAATCCGGCCGAATATCTGGTTACAAAGTTAATTTTCAGAAGAGCGAGTTGATGCCAATTGGTGCTAGTCAGATAGCTTTGGATTCATTCCCATTCCGAATTAGCCTCAAGAAATTCCAACCTTTGGAATTTGGATCACCTGCAATCATAAAAATCTATACACTGCAAATTATCAGCCGGAGCTGAGCGGACTAGTTAAACAGTTAAACAGTTAAAGGAGCATGAGGCTCCTTTTAAGAAATGAGACTCTCTAGCGCCACCCTTCACCACGACGGCCGTTGGGGGTACTGCAGCCAACAGTGAAGCCGGCACGGGAGAACGGGGAGAACGCGCATGCAGCGTTATGTGACGTCACATCCACAGGACAGCGCGGGAAATTCGGGACCGAATTGCAGCACATTTTGCAGCACACAGCCTGTTCAAGGCAAAGGATAGATACGGTAGAGGGCTCATTCTTTTTGGTTTGGAACGCTTCATCTGACATTATTACTAGAAAAATTAAGACGTATACAAATTTTTTTCATAAATCCTGCCTCAATCCTGCATCATGCTCCTTTAAACAGTTAAACAGTTAAACAGTTAAACAATTAAGCCGTGTCCTGCTCTTGAGTGGCCACTACAAAAGAGCCATATTGGACCAAAAACACAAAAAACAAATATGTCTGGAGCTGCAAAAAATGAAAAGTCTTGTATAAGCCTTAGAATGAAGACAACACATGCTGCATGTTTCCTTATTAGTTATAACTGGGGGAAGATTTTTTTTTTCATTATGCACTTCGAGAAAAAAGTTGAAATGTTGAGAAGAAATTCGAAATGTGGAGATTAATGTTGAAGTACAATCTTTTGAAAAAAGTTGAAATCTCGAGAAAAAATTCGAAATGTTGAGATAAAAGTCGAAATGTCGAGAAAAAAGTCGAAATGTTCTTTGCCATCAGACACATTCTGACTGAAGTGAGCACAGTCAGTGCGTTTACATGGGGAGTTTAATTCCTTTTTCATTCAGAATTAAAATTAAATCTGATTTAAAATGAGTAAAAATGACCATGTAAACACCTAATTCCGAATGAAAATGGCCATAATAAATTAAACTTAATTCCTAAGTAAGTGGCTGGTTTATACCGATTTTAAATCCGAATAGAATAATTCTGCGATCATGTATACACTCATTCAAAAAATAAATAAATAAATAAATAAATAAAAATGTATTCAAATAATAATAAAATAATAATAAAATAATAATAATAATAATAATAATAATAATAATAATAATAATAATAATAATAATAATAATAATAATAATAATAATGTTTTAAATACAATAAAAAATAAATACATTAAAAAATAAATAAAACAATTAAAATAAAATAATAAATAAAATAAAATAAAATAAATTAAAATAAAATAAAATAAATACATAAAAAAAAAATGTATACACTCATTCCGCCTTAAATTATTTCCGGTCTTTCTGTGCTGCTCGTTCCGTTGCCCGTTTTTCGCCATGACGCTTATATTCCGTGCTGGGCTCGCCACTCGTCCCTTGAAACACGGAATTGTTACATAATTGGGAATTAAAAGTTGCGTTAAAAGTTGATTCCGTATTTCACAATTGTCCCATGCACGTCTGTCACACACGCACACACACACTCGCACACACATGAACAACGAACTAACAATAATGAACAAAACAAAGGGCAGGATATATTAAAGACAGCAACATGTGTTGGTCTAGTTACCTCTCACTGCTGCTCACTGCACGCACCGCGCCTTTGAAAACAAGTTCAAGTCCAGACGTCTCCAGAGGCTCCAGACGTCCCACCTCGTCCTAAAAAGAGGAAACGTCAGCAAGAACATCGAGTGGGAAGAGGGCGACCCGTGGCTCGATAGAGTCACTGAAGACGAATAGAAAACAAAGTGCAAGGCTGGAGAAGAAGGTTTTCCGTGTCTCCCGGAGGTTTGTCAGACAGCACGCTGCACAAACCAACCCAGTTTCACATAAAAACCTGCCCTGCCTACGTTGGTCCAAAGTGCAAAAACGTAGAGGGGTTACAATAATAGCGCTTGAATTGTATAACTGTTACATGGACATGGAAGTAGACTGTTTTTAAATAAAGTTTCATACAAAAAAAAAGGAAGTAAACCGTTAAATATATTGTGCTTTTGAACGGTAAATATTAAAATAAACCGTACACAGGTACATTTACAACTTCTATTGAATCACTGTGAATACATCAATGTCAGTGACAGGACGTTAAATAAAGTAAAGAACCTCTACCCTCCTGGAGTAGTGCAGAGCGACACTCTTGTGCAACTTATTTTTAAATTTAATTATATGTAAGGGCTCTGGGAATTCTTTCAAGTAAAGAAAACAGTTTAAGGGCTTTCTTTTCTTTAACAAGACTCAAGGACTTACTCAAGAGCTTTTGCTCATTTCTCCAATGGGTCAAACACGGTTTGGTCTTTAAAAATCTACATTTGTGAATGAAGAACTTTCCCAATAACACCAAATTATTAAGGACAAATTCCAAATTCTTGGCTTCAACAAAATAATATTATTAATATAATATATAATATAGCAAAATGTTTCTAATGACTTTGTTAGTACATTTAAAGTCACAAAAATCTAAACCTTTAATGCAGAGCCGTCTCAGTTCTTTAACCATCGACCTCAGAGAAATTGGTATGGCTTTTATCACTCTATTAAAATGCTTAACAGTACATTGAATTTTGTATTTTTTGCAAAAATCCTCAAACTGTAACACATTACAAGTATTATCCAGAAAGTGTGCAACAGCCCAGACTCCTTTCAATTTCCAATCCTCTATATAAACAGATTTTTTACTGAGCAAAATGTACCTGTTGTTTCATACAGGTGTGTGTGGTGTAAAATTATGACTATAAATCAATTTCCAATAGAGAAGGACTTGCTGATGGAAAGCAGAGAGTTTAAAAGGTGATTAGCTACAATCATAACAATTAAATTAAAATACACTGCAATTAATACAATGTAGACAGTAACAGGCAGACTTTCCACTGAGGTTGACAGTTGTGCAAATAACAAAACATTTGTGCAAATCTCAAATAAAACATTCAAGTCAATTTGTCACAAAATAAGCTATATCAAAATCATTAAAAAAAAAAATATATATATATATATATTTTTTAAATCGATATAAACGATATTGTCTCATACCATATCGCGTTTGAAAATATATCGATATATATTAAAATCTCGATATATCGCCCAGCCCTACCTCACCCCTCATTGCAATACATAAATTACAAATTCTAATTCTAATAATCATTCCTGGCATTATCATGATATATTGTTTCATAGTGTATTATTATATTAAGTTATGAAATCTCATGGGATGTTAAACTATAGTATTATTATATTGTTATATATTATAGTATGGTGATGTCATTTTGTTATATGTTATAATCTCATAAAAATTACTATGTTATATTAGGATATTACTATATTATTATGCTATATTTATATTATATCGTGCTACACCACTCTATATGATAATTATTTATCTGTTTACTTATTTATTCTCGAATTAATATTCTTAATTTATTTATCTACTTTCATCATATTATTTACACTCACACACACACACACACACACACACACACACACACACACACACACCTAGATACATATCATTGTAACAGATGTCGTCTTTGCTGTTTGTACTGTATGTTAAAAAATAAAAAGAAAATAAAATAAAAAAAAGAGCAGGATCCTCACCTGAAGCAGATGAGAAGGAGCTGGGGTCCGACCGGAGAGCTGGGTCCTGGTCCTGGTCCTGGTTCTGGTCCTGGTCCTGGTCCTGGTCCTGGTCCGGATTCTGCACTGCAAAAACTCAAAATCTTACCAGGAATATTTGTCTTATTTCTAGTTAAAATGTCTCATTTTTAGTCAAAAAATCTCATTACACTTAAAACAAGAGTCATTACCAGAAAAATAACTTGTTATTTGACAATTTTCACCTGTTTAAAATAAATTTTCACTTGAAATAAGTAGAAAAATCTGCCAGTGGGACAAGATTTATCTTCTTATTACAAGCAAAAAAATCTTGTTCCACTTTTTCTACTTATTTTAAGTAAAAATCTACTTGAAACAGGTGAAAATTGTTATTTTTTCCAGTTATGAGTCTTGTTTTAAGAGTAATGACATTTCTTTGACTAAAAATCAGACATTTTAACTAGAAATAAGACAAATATTCTTGTTAAAAGAAAAGAGTTTTTGCAGTTTGGCTGCTGGGGTCCGACCGGAGAGCTGGGTCCTGGTCCTGGTCCTGGTCCTGGTCCTGGTCCGGGTCCTGGTCCTGGTTCTGGCTGCTGGTCCGGGTCCTGGTCCGGGTCCTGGCTGCTGGGGTCCGATCAGGAGACTCTGGGAGCTTCTCAGAGGAAGATGCTCTGAGCTCAGCAGCACGCGTCCCTGTTATAGGAGACTGGCACCACCCATCACCCCCCCCCACCTCCCGACACCGACGGTCCACCTGCAGCAGGTGGAGTCTGAAGTGACCAAATGTCCTTATGAGGACAAAAGATGAAGCTGATAAAACCGCTGACTTGTCAGGTTTAACTGAGGAGTAAAGACAAACCGTAAAAGGAATCAGTATTTTATTTTTTTTACCTTGTCTGCACACATATTAACCCTTGTACTGTCTTTGGGTCAAAATAACCAGATTCTTCTATCCTTCTTTCCTCCTGCTCTCTCCTTCCTTCTTCCTTTCCTCTTTTCCTCCTTTTTTAACCTCCTTTACTCCTTTACTTTTTCTTCCTACCTCCCTTCCGTCATTTTCCTTTATTACCTTCTACCTTCTACTTTTCCTTCCTTCTTCCCTCCTTTTCTCCTTTCTTTCCTTCCTTCCATCTTTTCTCCCTTCCTTACTCCCTTTCCTACTTCCTTCCTTCTTTTCTCCCTTCACCCTCCCTTGACCCAAAGACAGCACAAGGGTTAATACCATGCTGGTAAAAACCTAAGGCATATATATGTGCATTGTTACTATATTTAATATATATATACATATGTATACATAAAAAGGCGAAATTTTGACTTTATTCTTGAAATTGTATTTCAACATTATTCTCGACATTTTGACTTTTTTCTCAACATTACGACTTTTTTCTCGACATTTCATTTCATTTTTTCTCGAAGTGCATATTATTTTTATTTTTCTCCTGCCTGGCCCTGATACTCTTCCGTAGACATTAGATGGTTAAACAGTAAAAAGAGTTATTTCTCAAAGCACTTCGCTCATTCTGCGTGTTGAAGCTGTTTCTCTGCTGGTTTTGTTCTGCGTGAAGGTTGTTGGACGTCTGCAGCTCAGGAAGCGTCTCCAGCCTTCATCACTTCCTCCAGGAAAACTCCTACATGAGAGGGTGAGAGATAGAGCTGCCACCTTTCAGAAATAGAAATAAGGGACGCCCTGATTTCAGCAGCGCAGGAGCCAAAAAAAAAGCCCCAAAACTTCTAAACTGAATAAAAATGTGTTTATTTTATGTGAAAAAACAAAATGCTTTGATTTAAAGTTTAAAATGTTTTAATAACATTGAACTTGCACGACTGTACAGACAGACAACCATACTAGCAACTGAAATAGCCTTCTATGCTACGTATGTCCATATCAGCCCAGATGTAGAATATAGATACAGGTGAAGAATATGGTGTAAAAGTTAATTTATTTCAATAATTCAACTAGAATATGGTGTAAAAGTTAACTTATTTCAATAATTCAACTAGAATATGGTGTAAAAGTTAATTTATTTCAATAATTCAACTAGAATATGGTGTAAAAGTTCATTTATTTCAATAATTCAACTAGAATATGGTGTAAAAGTTCATTTATTTCAATAATTCAACTAGAATATGGTGTAAAAGTTAACTTATTTCAATAATTCAACTAGAATATGGTGTAAAAGTTAATTTATTTCAATAATTAAAAGGTGAAACTAATATACTACCTAGTCTTTTTACATGCAAAGCAAGATATGTTAAACCTTTATTTGTTATAATTTTGATGATGGAATTGTTTATTGATTTCATAAAATATTCTCTTTATTTTTTATTTGGGGTTTTCATAAACTGTGAGCCATAATCATCAAAATCATAACAAATAAAGGCTTGAAATATCTTACTTTGAATGTAGTGGGGAATAATATATTTGTTTCACCTTTAGTTAAATTTACTACGAATTATGTTTTGCAATCTATTTAAATTGTCCAAGCTTCATCTGTATATTATAACATCAATAAATAAGAGCATAATAAATGTCCGTATTGGTTCAATACGGGACGCAACTTTTAATTCCCAATTCCCAACCCCTACCTGGAGGAGAAGCCTGAGTCCTCCCCGCTGTCTGGCATATATATATATATATATATATATATATATATATATATATATATATATATATATATATATATATATATATATATATATATATATATATATATATATATATATAAATATATATATAAATATATAAATAAATAAATAAATAAATAAATAAATAAATAATTAAATAATAACATATCTGGGCACAGACGCAGCAGGTCCTGTTGTCCCGCCACAAAGATTTTGCTGGCCTTAATGTTTCCTGTGTTTTATTTTGTTCATTATTGTTAACTTTAGTGTTGATGTGTGTGTGACAGACGTGTGTATATAAAAGCTTAATGAAAATATGGGACAAATCGCGTCCCGTATTAGTTCAATAGGGGACGCAACATTTTTTTTCTCAAATAAAGGACAATTCCGTATTTTACGGGACGGGTGGCAACCCTAGTGAGAGAGGAACCACCGGCCGAAACGAACCCTGGCCGTGCCAGTCTGGCCGGTGGAGCTGAGATAAGCTGCAGCCCGATCTCAGACCAGCTGCCGTTAGCAGATATTTGAATAAGCAAACGTACCAGGACCTTTCACTAGTCCATTTTCCAATTTTACTACCGGAGCCACAATGAGCCTCTGAGGCAGCTGCTGCCACCGTCCAGATAATCCTCTCAGAAACCACTTCAAACGTTTATCGTTGATACAGGATAACAACAGTAACCCAGGTTTTCTGTTCAGCGCTGTAGCCAGGCTGAAAGAGAGACACAACTCTGTTGATCCTGCATTCCTGCAGCTCTCAGTAGTGAAGACTTTATATGAGCTTCTTTAGCAGTGAAATCATGAGAATTAGAGAAGAAATCAACCAGGACCACAGCCAAGTTCAAGTCCCACGCCAAGGCCCAAGTCTAGGCCTCAAGGACGGCCTCCCGAGCTGTCTCGCCGGTCTGCCCGACCCCGAAGACGGCCCCCGGAACTTTGGCCGTGTGTTGGCCTATTTGTAATATAATATATTACAAATAATAGCAGTGACCAAAACACCTGCAGAAATACTGCAGGAATGACATAGCAGCAGTTAAATGCAGCCTTCTGTAAGCTTTAAATATCCACTGGGCTTACATCAAATACATCAAAACACAACAATAAAAAACACTTTTCTGAACTTATCAATATGACTCTGTCCTTCACAGGATAAGTAACATGGATCACTGCAAAAACTCACAATCTTAACAAGAATATTTGTCTTATTTCTAGTTAAAATGTCTCATTTTAGTAAAAAGAATCTCATTACACTTAAAACAAGACTCATCACTGGAAAAAACAACAATTTTCATCTGTTTCAAGTAGATTTTCACTTAAAATAAGTAGAAAAATCTGCCAGTGGAACAAGATTTATTTGCTTGTAATGAGAAGATAAATCTTGTTCCACTGGCAGATTTTTCTACTTATTTCAAGTGAAAATTTACTTGAAACAGGTGAAAATTATGAAAGTTATTTTTCTGGTGATGACTCTAAATGTTGAAATAGCAGTAAAACCACATTCATTGATGAAATGACAAAATGGATGGAAAGGAGGGATGGCAGTTTTACAGGGGGGATGATTTTTACCGTTTTTATTTCGGGGGGGGATCATCCCCCCTGCCATCCCCCCTCACCCCCCCTCAATTCGAGTACTGTGTATATATATATATATATATATATATATATATATATATATATATATATATATATATATATATATATATATACTGGGTGAACTATTTTGAAAAGCGAGGAAAGATTGAGAATGAAAAGGGACTTTTGAACAGAAAGTTCACTTTCAAAAAGATGCCAGATGTTTCGCTGGACAAGATTAAAGTTATTTGCATGGACTGTCGTTTTGAAATGAATTACCATGGAAGTACGTCGAGTCTCAAATACTTGCAGCCAAACACACGACCGATGCAGAGAGTGAGTGGATCTGAAGCATCAACCAGATTAAAAACAAATATAAACGATTTTTACCAGATACAGGGAGGAGGGGGCTCTACCGTTATGAGTAGTTTTTTTGGGCGTTTTTTTGTATATAGTGTTGATACTGATATATTAATTTATAAAAGGGTATATTTATATCAGTGTATATACGTGTGAGGATGTATTATTATTGATATTCATACAGGACTGTCTCAGAAAATTAGAATATTGTGATAAAGTTCTTTATTTTCTGTAATGCAATTAAAAAAACAAAAATGTCATACATTCTGGATTCATTACAAATCAACTGAAATATTGCAAGCCTTTTATTATTTTAATATTGCTGATTATGGCTTACAGTTTAAGATTAAGATTCCCAGAATATTCTTATTTTTTGAGATAGGATATTTGAGTTTTCTTAAGCTGTAAGCCATGATCAGCAATATTAAAATAATAAAAGGCTTGCAATATTTCAGTTGATTTGTAATGAATCCAGAACGTATGACATTTTTGTTTTTGTAATTGCATTACAGAAAATCACAATATTTTAATTTTCTGAGACAGTCCTGTATATTGATTTTTTTTTTTGTATAGAAACTAAATTAATTTAGATTATAATGAAATAGAGTTTAGGTGGTAGGATTTAATACGTTTTTACTTCTTCCTACTCCTTTTCGAGCAAGTTAATTAGGATGGATGCATGTTTTTATTTATATTTTTGTTTTGTTTTCTTATTTATATTTATTTATTATTGATTATTATTGTTTTGTTTTGTATTCACTACTGTTTCATGTTTGAAATTAAATTTCAATATCAGTTTCCTCCGTGGGTCAGAAATCCTCAGACTGAACGTCAATGTTCTTGTAATTCATGTTTTCACCACAAGAGGGAGATAAAAGATCATAACTCTTTTATTATCAATATCTGAATAAAAACTAGAAAATCATCAATTTATAATATTTATAAAAGTTAGCAGCTATAAATGTTTATTTAACATCTTGTTAGTCAACTAAGACAACAATAATGATTGACTCTCTGGTATTTAGGTTTATTAACAGAAAACCAAGAATAATCAGCAGCAAATGTTGATGGAAATGAACAAACAGGAAACATTAGATAAACATGGATATTCCATACATATTTATATTTTAAATATATATCAAATTTTAGTGAATATAATCACATACTGCTGCATTGGCAACTGAACATCTGCAACAAAGTATGTTAACTTCTTAGTTAGTTGACAAGATTACACATTTATTATCTTTATTCTGTCATTATTATTAATAATAATATAACTTCTGATTAACTTGTTCATTAATAAGTCACTTTTGTTACATTTCCAGTGATGCTGGAGGGAAGAAATAGTTTCTACTTCCTCTTGTCTCTACATGTGCAGCTGTGACGTCTTCTCTTCAAGTCTAGTTTAGATCATTTTATCCTGCAGTAGTTCTTTCAAAAGCAGCAGATGAAAACTGTAGTTTCACTCAAAAACCTTAAACGTCTTTCTAACATGTGAGGAACTATTACTGTTTTAGCTTTGCTGAGTTATTGTCTGATAGAAACACCAGAAGCGTGTGCTATGATTGATTACGAAGTCGAAGTGAAGACGGAAAGAAAAGATGTTCGACAGAAAGTAATGATGACTGTTTTTTTCTCCGTCCCGTTCAACGGCAGGATCCAAAGAGGGAAACCCTTCCTGGGACGGACAAACCCAGAAAGGGTTGGGTGTTTTTGGTTGCACTGTTTCCCACACAGTCCAAATACTCACTTGTTAAAACACTGAGATACACAACGGTGTTGTACTTGTCCCTCAGCCGGCTCTCGTAGAGACCAGCGTCTCCAGCTGTCATGTTGGTGATGATCATGGAGCAGTTCCTGTCCATCCTGCCAGCTCCAGAACCAAACTCCTCATGAGACGCTGAACTTGTGTCTCTGCTGTAAATCCACTCAACATCGGAGATGCAGCGATGAACGGGCCCTCAGGTGTGTAATTTGCACCAATTAAGGTCAAGGACTCAAAATGTCAGATGACACCACCCATGAGTCTTTATGTCAAACCATTCAAAAGTTATAGTCAGAAAATAGGAACTATGAAATATCGACCAATCAGAAAAAGGGGCGGGGCTAATTTGCACCAATGAAGGTTAAGTACTCAAAACCGAGTCCGATTACACCCCCCACGACTCTTTATATTAAACCATTCAAAAGGTATGGCATAAAGTAGGGACAACCAATCAGAAGAATGGGCGGGGATAATTCAGGCCAATTATGGTCAAGGACTCAATACCGAGTCCGATCACACCACCCACATGTCTTTATCACAACCCGGTCAAAATGTATGGCAGAGAAAAGTATTCTAGGGGGCGCTGTTGAGCCGTTAGGCCACGCCCATTAATGCAAACCATGAAATATCAAATTTATCGCCAGGCCTGGCTTGCGTGCAAGATTTGGTGACTTTTGGGGAACTATCAAATATGGACCAATCAGATGAAGGGGGGGAGCGCTTTTTGGCGTCTAGCCACGCCACGGTAACGCTTTTGAAAGAGAAAAGTAATGCGTGTAGTCGCAAGATGAAGACGCACATTTTGATATATAACACACCTTGGTGCACGTTACGGTTCGGGCTCTGAAGCGGCTGAAGAAATTGCATAAATTGCGCCAAAATTACGACGAATTAATTCAAAATGTTCAAAATGGCCAACTTCCTGTTCGGTTTCGGCCATGGCGCCAAGAGACTTTTCTTTAAGTTGCACCATGATGCAGGTGTGTACCGATTTTCGTGCATGTACGTCAAACCGTATTGTGGGGCTTGAGGCACAAAGTTTTCTAGGGGGCGCTGTTGAGCCATTAGGCCCCGCCCATTAATGTAACCATTAAATATCACATTTTTTACCAGGCCTGGCTTGGTGCAAAATTTGGTGACTTTTGGGGCACGTGTAGGGGGAAAAAAAGGCCCTCCTTTCGTCGAAAGAAAGAAAGAAAGAAAGAAAGAAAGAAAGAAAGAAAGAAAGAAAGAAAGAAAGAAAGAAAGAAAGAAAGAAAGAAGTGTTCGGGCCCTGATTAAAGCTGCAAGCAGCGATGAACGGGCCCTCTCGGTGCAATTTCCACCAATAAAGGTCAAGGACTCAAAACAAAGTTTTTTAGGGGGCGCTGTTGAGCCATTAGGCCAACTTCCTGTTTTTGGGGCACGTTTAGGTGATTTTTGGGGCACGTTTAGGTGGGCAAAAAGGCCCTCATTTCGTCGGTAAAATAAAAACAAAAATATTACAAAGATTCCTACAGATACAATAGGGCCTTTGCACTGTCAGTGCTCGGGCCCTTATTAATATATATTAAAAACATTAATAACTAGGTACGTCCCAATACTTTTTTGGCCAATACCGATGACGTGATCGGGCCCGATCGATAGATCGGGACTACACTAGTCATTGGTGTTTACATGGCCGTGCACAACTGGGTTATTGCTAATATTCCGGTTAGAAAAGGGTTATTGATGCATGGAAACGTAGTCAAAGAAGACAGAAGCACTTGTGTCTTTCAGATGAAGTTTAATGAAGCTTCAGAGGAAAAGCTGCGACACGTTAAAGGCCTCAGAAGTGGTTTGTTCATGACGGGAGTGGCTTCTCTCGGCGACCCGGTTCGGTTTCCCTGGAGTGTCCGAGGTGATGAATTGTTTCTCGGTTTTCCTGCAGGTCTGAAGCGTTTCCTGGGGGGGGGGGGGAGTGATTGACAGCTCCGCCAGGCTAGAGGACACGCCGCCGCCCAGCTAACGGAGCCTCCACCTCCGCTGCTCCATGTGCTGACAGGACTGCAGCTGCAGCCGGTGGAGGAGGGTCGGTGCATCCAAGCGTGGAGGGAAGATAATGGGAAAGCAAATGGCATCATTACCTCCCTTCATGCTGCGCTGCCCCCCCACCCCCCCGTCCGTCCTCCACCCGCCCCCCCCTCTCCCCTAGCCCTCACAAAGAGACGGAGTGGAGGTTGTTTTGGTGTGTTTTGATCTGGACTCTCTACATTCTTCAACCAAGAATCCAAAAAGCTCCACAACGGTGGCTGTAATCGGTTCCTCTACGGACCACTAGGGTCCAGATCCAGACCTGCAGGTCCTCTACAGACCACTAGGGTCCAGATCCAGACCTGCAGGTCCTCTACAGACCACTAGGGTCCAGATCCAGACCTGCAGGTCCTCTACAGACCACTAGGGTCCAGCCGGCCGTTCGTGCTAACTGAATGTGTGAAAACACTGCTAACGGTTCGTCTTCCCTTCTGCAAGCGTGGTTATAGTTTTACTGGAAACAGACATTAGCTGCGTAAAAGCTGGTACCGAGGACGACGGAGTCCCCGTCACTTGTTGGGGTGTAAAAAGCGGGCTTAAGCCTGAATTATGTTTCTGCATCAAAACGATGCCGTGCCTACGCTGTCACCGTGACGCCGTCGTGAACCCTTCGGACTTCTCCGCCACTCCATTTCGCCGCTGTGCAGTACCCCCCATGACCGCTAATTCGCGATCTTTTCCTGAATGGTTTATCCGACTTTTTCCGGTCACAGTGAATCAAAGAGATAAGGAAAGCTATTGTGCAAAAAAAAAAAAGAAATCACACATACACGAAGAAAAGATCGCTGAAAGTTCACTACTGCTTCAAACCGGAAATCGGAAATGCGTTGCTACCAAGCAAACCAATCACAGCCCTCTCGTCTGCGTTTGGTCTGCGTCGCCTCGAGGCGTAGTTACAATTTTTGGGAGGTGCAGCGTACCACATGACAGCTCGTGGGTCGACCTCTGGCCTCGCACATGACCGTCTCCGCGGGACCTTCCCCACTCATTAGCAGAGTGTTGTTAGTGGCTGGTCACCACGGCGGACGCATCCGCCCCCCTGTGGTCAGACGTGGCGTTGCTACTGGTTTCAAAGCGCTAACGTCCAGCACGTATACGCTAAATACTTTTAGTTGCTTTTTTGAAACTGTCTCTTCAGCCCCTACCCTTGTTCCGTCCCCCATCGTCCATCTCTTCTGCCATAGCGTCCATCGTCCTTGTTGTTGATGTGTGGCACCGGCCGTTTTTACGTTAATGTGGACTTTTTAAATTATTCCTTGGCCTGTCGGGAGACGTGCAGGAGGGGCAGTTCAGGACAAATGTACTTGCTGATGTCTGGGTTAGGGGTTACGGTTTAGGGGTTAGGACTGGGGGTTAGGTTAAGGGTTTAGGTATAGGGAGTGGGGTTAAGGTATAGGGGTTAGGGTTAAGGTATAGAGTTTGGGGTTAGGGTTAAGGTATAGGGTTAGGGGCAAGGTATAGAGTTTGGGGTTAAGGTATAGGGGTTGGGGTTAAGGTATAGGGTTTAGGGTTAAGGTACAGGGGTTGGGGTTAAGGTTAAAGTATAGGGATTGGGATTAAGGTATAGGGTTTAGGGTTAAGGTACAGGGGTTGGGGTTAAGGTTAAGGTATAGGGATTGGGATTAAGGTATAGGGTTTAGGGTTAAGGTATAGGGATTGGGATTAAGGTTAAGGTATAGGGGTTGGGGTTAAGATTAAGGTATAGGGGGTAAGGGTTAAGGTTAAGGTATAGGGGTTGGGGTTAGGGCTAAGTTTACGGTATAGGGGTTAGGGTTAAGGTATAGAGTTTAGGATTAAGGTAGGGTTAGGGGTTAGGGTTAGGGGTAAGGTTAAGGTTAAGATATAGGCATTAGGGTTAGGGTTAGGGTTAAGGTATAGGGTATGGGTTAAGGTGAAGGTTAAGGTAAAGGGGTTAGGGTTAAGGTATAGGGTATGGGTTAAGGTTAAGGTATAAGACTTGGGGTTTATGTTACGGTATAGGAGTTAGGGTTAAGGTATAGGGTATGGGTTAAGGTATAGGTTATGGGTTAAGGTTAAGGTATAGGGGTTAGGGTTAAGGTATAGGGGTAAGGGTTAAGGTTAAGATATAGGGGTTAGGGTTAAGGTTAAGGTATAGGGTTTGGGGTTAAGGTATCGGGGTTAGGGTTAAGATATAGGGATTGGGGTTAATGTATAGAGTTTAGGATTAAGGGTTACAGGTTAGGGGTTAAGGTTAAGGTATGGAAGTTACGGTAAAGCTATAGGGGTTAGGGTTAAGGTTAAGGTATAGGGGTTAGGGTTAAGGTATAGGGGTTAGGGTTAAGGTATAAGGGTTAGGGTTAAGGTATAGGGGTTGGGGTTAAGGTATAGGGGTTAGGGTTAAGGTATAAGGGTTAGGGTTAAGGTATAGGGGTTGGGGTTAAGGTATAGGGGTTAGGGTTAAGGTATAAGGGTTAGGGTTAAGGTATAGGGGTTAGGGTTACGGTTAAGGTATAGGGGTTAGAGTTAGGGTTAAGGTATAGGGGTTAGGGTTAGGGTTAGGGTTAGGGTTAGGGTTAGGGTTAGGGTTAGGGTTAGGGGTTCAGGTAAAGGGGTTAGGGGTTAGGCTAACTCAGCTCGCAGGCAAATATTTAAACATATCAAAGATTTAAAAACACATAAATCCACACGTGAACACTAATGAGACCCAACGTGGACCTCGGACTCCTCCGGCAAACATGTTCATAACAGATGTTTCAATGAGGTATTTTATTGGTTTTTATGCTTTAGTGTTTCAACTGTCTTATAAATAAACTTATGCGGAGACAAAAGATCTTTTGTTGAAGCAGGAACAAAAAACCGCAAAACAAAACTCTAAACAACTAAAAATAATCAAATTTAGATTCAAGCAAAACTTACATTCTGACACAAAACATTTCTTTGTTCTGCTTTAAAATGTGTGTGTGTGAGTGTGAAGGCAGGCGGCATACACAGCTGGAAAATGATGGCTTTTCAATTTCAGGCTTAGCTGGAGTGTGTGTGTGTGTGTGTGCGTGCGTGCGTGCGTGCGTGCGTGCGTGCGTGCGTGCGTGCGTGCGTGCGTGCGTGCGTGCGTGCGTGCATGTATGTGTGACAGAAATCAGCAGGTCCAGGTTTTTACATTCGTCTTTCAGACCTTTGGTGTGATGAAGCTGCAGCAGGACTCAGGACTCAGGACTCAGGACTCAGGACTCAGGACTCAGGACTCAGGATTCAGGACTCAGGACTCAGGACTCGGGACTCGGCGTCCGGCGTCCCTGCAACCGGCTCGCTGCCCTCGGAGACGTTTGGCTGAATCTACAATCTGTCATTTTCAACATTTAGTAATTATGGCTCCCTCCCCCCACAACCCAGAAAGCAGGGAAGTCCACGCTTCACCTCTCCGCCGCAGGGCTACACGTACTCCTGGAGGCTGTAGCTGTCCTTGAGGTCTTTGGACGGGGACGAGCCGGCGAGCCGGGTCTGCTGGTGCCGGGGACTCCGGTTCTGGTCCCGCTGGTCCTGCTTCTCCTCGTCCGTCTGCAGCCGGACGCTTTTGTTCCTCCTGGTTTTGGGCTCCCGCCTCCGCCGCCCGTCCCTGGGATCCTCGCGCCGCTCGGACTCGGACGACATAGCGAAGTCCGTCCGACTCCGCGAGCTCCTACCGGGGCAGGACAGGCAGAAGATGACCCCCCCGGCCAGGAGGAAGCCCGCGGAGACGAAGGTGACGCACAGAGCCCCCCCTGGCTGGTACTTGCTGCTGTCCGGCAGGTCGGTGGTCAGGAACGCCGTGATGACCTCGTTGGTGAACAGGGACGCCGGGACGAGGCAGAGCAGGCTGGCCAGGACGAAGCAACCCCCCGCGGCGATGGCCGTGTGGCCTTTAGCCCGGTGGCTGCCCCCCCAGCGGGTGCACTTGAGCCCCAGCGAGGCCAGGCCGAGCCCCAGCACGGCCAGGATGCAGGACAGCACCATGCCGGCCCGCATGTACTGCAGCGACGCCGGCAGCGACAGCAGCGAGTCCTTCAGGGTGCAGCCGAACACGCCGGAGCTGTACCACACGCAGTCCATCCACAGGCCCTGCATCTGCTGCACGGGCGTCATCATGGCGCCGGCCGTCCACACGTTCACGCTCACCTTCCAGTTGGGCAGCAGCGTGGCCACGGTGGCCCCCAGCGCGCCCAGCAGCGCCAGGGCGAACGCCAGGATCTGGACGGCGGCCGACAGCATCTCCGGGGTGCGGCGGCGCCGGCGACGCGCCGGGTCCTAAACGGCCGGCGGTGCCTCAGCGCAGCTCCGGCGGGCGGGAATGGGAAGTGAGGCGAAGTGAGGCGATGCGTGGGAGCGTGACGGACGCACAGCTGAGGCGGCTGATGGGACTGCCCCCCCTCCACGCCGCCCCCGGAGTACTTACTCTGCAGCTGATGTGCTGATCATTGACACTCAATTATGTCCTTTTAAAGCTGCAGCATCCCCCGGCGCCGCCGCAGCTGAAACACCGGCGCCAGAACCGGAGCTCAGCTGGATTCAACTTCTCCTCTCCTGCAAGGAACCCGCCTCCCCAAAGTTCAGTCCAGCCCTGCTGCCTTGCCGAAGGGTTCACAGGGAGGGGATAACAGCCTCTAACTACCCTCCTCAGCCCTGCCGTCTCCGTGGCAACGCCACACGCAGTTTCACCTCCCTTCAATCATGTTTCCATCTGAAGAACCCCGTCGCAGGACGCCGGTTCTGGTCCCGCAGCCTGAAGGTCGGCGCTCTGGCGGCGCCGCAGAGCCGCGGCGTTCTTATCTGATGGGTCGACGGCGGCGGAGAGACGTCACCCCTGCCACGCCGGAACCAGCCGCTTCGCCGCCAAACAAAAGCAGCCGTTTGGCCCCAAATTGCTCATTTTTGGATCGTTTTTTTTTTTCCGCTGATGAAAGTCCTACATCAAAAAATCCAACGCCGCATCTGGAGCTGCTAAGATATCAGCTCGTCTGCTGATGAGACCGTGATACAATCCGCCGCATCGCCCGGATCCCTTCGGGCTGCGGACCGCGGTGCGTTCTGGTTTTGGGTGATAAAGCCGCAGAGCCGTGAATCAAGGTGCCGCTGTGACGCGCTGATAAGAGTCCCGCTGGAAGGCCCGCCCCCCCACGCCCCCCCGTCCCCACCTCCCTGCAGCCTGTCATTACCATAATCCTGCAGACCTGCACGGACACGAGCAGCAGAACCATAAACACGCCGGACCCCCCCGTGGGAAACTTCACCGGAGCGCTTAATGAACGTTGTTGTGTTGATATGAAAACTCCACCAAGCGCCGCGGAGCCCCGTTCCCACCGCCGCCGCAGAGGGGTGACGTCAGCACCCGGGATCTTGAACAGGACCCTGAGAACTGGTTCTGGATCCTGGATCAGGACCCTGAGAACTGGTTTTGGCCATCTAGGACCGCCCAGACCGTATTTAAGGATTACGGGTTCGAGCTGAGCTTCTCTTCAGTGCCGAAGCCAAAAGAACCAACAATAATCAGTAATTATAGTGATGAGAGCAACACTAAGTACCCCACGGTTCCCAGGCTGGCGGATCCACCGTAAGTTCAGGTCAGGATTTCCTGGATTTCACTTTCTCACACTTCAGTTTCTAAAACCTGGATTTTCTTTTAATCATCATTCTGATGTAGATCTGCTGACCCGGTTTATCTGTCAGTCAGACAACCTCACATGTGTCTCTAGAGGACTCTGGTCTACTGGGGACTTCATGGTCCATCAGGGACTGACATGGGTCCAGGTCCAGGTCCAGACCAGTGGTTCTGAGGTGGTTCTGCTGGTTTCCTCCAGACCTGGTTCTGGACCCGAAGACCAGACATGTCCACGTTGATCTCATGGGTCCAGAAGTTTGGTTCAGGTCCAGGTTTGTGGACCTCAGTCCTGGTTCCAGGTTCTAGTTGGACTGAAGAGGTTTTCTCCTGGAACCTCTTCCAGACAAACTCGCCTGGTCCGACTTGGACGTACTTGGTAAGGACGTACTTGGTAGGGGTGAATTTGGACTTATTTGGACGTATTTGGACCTACTTGGTAGAGATGTACTTGGTACAGGCGTATTTGGACGTATTTGGATTAGTGATGCACCGAAATGAAAATTTGTGGCCAAAACCGAAACCAAAAATAATAATAAACACTTGGCCGAATACCGAACAATACCAAACATGGTTCTTCAGCAGTTTTTCATTTATTTTGCCAATTTTTTCACCATTGCATGAATCAAATACATTTGATTTAGGCTTTTCAAAGAAAAAATATTTTACAAAATTACAAGGTAGAAAATATTTATTGAACATAAAAAAATTTAATTTTTTTAATTTCCCAGCATTATGTTGTTTTGGTTCCACCTCCTGGTGAATGTTAGGTAAAATTCTTATGGGGTTAGTTTTTGGTTGGCCAACGATTTATGTAGTGCACAACGTTACGGGACGGAGCGGCCAGTCTATTTCCTTATTTTACAACGCTGTTATTAATTGTTTGGTTTTTTTCCCACTTATTCCACCGAACACCGAAAGTGTTTTTTTTGCCATTTTCGGCCGAACAATTTCAGTTACCGAACAATCGGTGCATCACTAATTTGGATGTATTTGGAAGTACTTGGACGTACTTGGACCTACAGTACTTGGTAGAGACGTACTTGGACGTACTTGGTAGGAACGTACTTAGACATATACTTGGACGTACTTGGACGTACGGGCGTGCGTGCGTGTGTGTGTGTGTATATACAGGACTGTCTCAGAAAATTAAAATATTGTGATTTTCTGTAATGCAATTACAGAAACTAAAATGTCATACATTCTGGATTCATTACAAATCAACTGAAATATTGCAAGCCTTTTATTATTTTAATATTGCTGATCATGGTTTACAGCTTAAGAAAACTCAAATATCCTATCTCAAAAAATTAGAATATTCTGGGAATCTTAATCTTAAACTGTAAACCATAATCAACTATATTAAAATAATAAAAGGCTTGCAATATTTCAGTTGATTTGTAATGAATCCAGAATGGATGACATTTTTATTTTTGTAATTGCATTACAGAAAATAAAGAACTTTATCACAATATTCTGTATGTGTGTGTGTGTGTGTGTGTGTGTGTGTGTGTGTGTGTGTGTGTGTGTATATGAGTGTGTATATGAGTGTGTGTGTGTGTGTGTGTGTGTGTGTGTGTGTGTGTGTGTGTGTGTGTGTGTGTGTGTGTGTGTGTGTGTGTGTGTGTGTATATGAGTGTGTATATGAGTGTGTGTGTATATGAGTGTGTGTGTGTGTGTGTGTGTGTGTGTGTGTGTGTGTGTGTGTGTGTGTGTGTGTGTGTGTGTGTGTGTGTGTGTGTGTGTGTGTGTGTGTGTGTGTGTGTGTGTGTGTGTGTGTGTGTGTATATGAGTGTGCAGTCGTGTTCAGCAGCGGGACAAGGTCGTCCGACACCGGGAGGTCGTGTAGAGACGCGGCTCCATTAGCGGATCTCTGGAGGTTCGAGTCTCCGCCGCGGGCCCGCGCGTTCCCGCGGCGGGACGCGGGGACGCGGGGACGCGGGGACGAGCCGCTGCTCCAACACGAGCCGGTTCTTCCAACTCCGTGTTCAGGTGGGATTTAGCTTTTTATCATTCAGTTCTATTTTATTTCTGTAGCGTCTGTTACAACAGAGGGTTTTCTCTACGCGCTTTAGAGACTCAGAACATAAATGTTCCAGAATCAGCCGAACCGGAACCGGCCGGTTTGTTTCTAAAGATTTATATTATTTATAAAGTGTAAATTATTGTTAAATTCATTGCGGAGCTTGTGTTAAATTTAATCTTTTCTCTAATCTTATTTCTATCTTTTTGTGATTATTCGGCATGCAGTGTGTGTGTGTGTATGTGTGTGTGTGTGTGTGTGTGTGTGTGTGTGTGTGTGTGTGTGTGTGTGTGTGTGTGTGTGTGTGTGTGTGTGTGTGTGTGTGTGTGTGTGTGTGTGTGTGTGTGACTGCCCTGCACTGCTTGATTCAAATTTTAAATTGATATTCCTTAACAACAACAGTGCTAAAAATGCTAATAATGAAACATGTGTGAGCCGTTTATATGAACATAGAAGTGGATCCTCCATAGAGATGACATTCAATGTAATATTCCGTTTCACCACGATATGTTGTCAAAATCTACAAACTGGTCCTTTAATGTAATATACAGTATAATTATAATATAAGCGCTGGGGAAGTTACACAACACTAAGCAGACCACAGCCTATCCATGCTCTACAAGTGTAGGGTATACAGTACAAGGTCAAATAATGTCATATGTAATGGTTTAATTCATGCTATATGTGTACATTTATGTATAAAGAAAACCCTGAAATAATATTTTAATTCTTTAATATGTTGACAAATTATGTTAAATTAGCATATTAAGAGGTTATAGGTGGATTTTTCAACTCCGTCATCTTACATGTCAATACTGTGACCTCTTGCTGAGGACAGGTATAATAACTCTTAACTACAGACCATACATTTAAACAAATTCACACAGAAAAAGTGTAAAATGCGTTATAAAAAGAACATACGTATACACAGTTCCTGTAGATTTAACATTGTAAGTATGTAAACCATGATGAAACTTGATTTTCAATATAAATTAGACTTTTCTATGTAGGACATGTTTTGTTGACATGTTTGTGTGTGTTAGTGTCTGTGTGTTTGGGTGTGTATATGTGAGTGAATGAGTGTGTGTGAGTGTGTATATAAATATACACACTAACCTATGATGCTAACCTCTTATGCTAACCTCTGATGCTAACCTATGATGCGAATCTATGATGCTAACCTCTGATGCTAACCTATGATGCTAACCTATGATGCCAACCTATGATGCTAATTTATGATGCTAACCTATGATGCTAACCTATGATGCTAACCTATGACGCTAACCTCTGATGCTAACCTATGACGCTAACCTATGATGCTAACCTATGACGCTAACCTATGACGCTAACCTAGGATGCTAACCTATGACGCTAACCTCTGATGCTAACCTATGACGCTAACCTATGATGCTAACCTATGATGCTAACCTATGATGCTAACCTATGACGCTAACCTATGACGCTAACCTAGGACGCTAACCTATGATGCTAACCTCTGATGCTAACCTATGACGCTAACCTCTGATGGTAACCTATGACGCTAACCTATGATGCTAACCTATGATGCTAACCTATGATGCTAACCTATGATGCTAACCTCTGATGCTAACCTATGACACTAACCTCTGACGCTAACCTAGGACGCTAACCTATGATGCTAACCTCTGATGCTAACCTATGATGCTAACCTCTGACGCTAACCTATGATACTAACCTATGATGCTAACTTATGATGCTAACCTATGATGCTAACCTATGACGCTAACCTATGATACTAACCTATGATGCTAACTTATGACGCTAACTTATGACGCTAAGACTCGATTGTATTTATGAAAAGAACACCTGCACACTATTCCTTCATACTATATTAGTATATCGAACTATTTATTATACTGTACTTACTATGTTTACAGTACATTTATTCAGTTTGCAGTACACTTGTTCAGTTTCAGTTTATTTTTTACAGTATTTTCTTATTTTTCATACTTATAATTTATCTTTATCGTTTATTTAGTCTGAGTCCGACTTTGAGCTGCTGTAACACCCGAATTTCTCCTCTGGGGATCAATTAAGGACTCTCTTATCTTATGTTATCTTATATGAACCCATGATGCTAACCTATGATGCTAACCCATGATGCTAATCAATATTACTTCATATTGATCCCACCAACATCGTTCAATTCAATTCAATTAAATTTTATTTATATAGCGTCTAATACAACAGATGTTGTCTCTAGACGCTTTCCAGAGATCCAGAACATGAACATAAACATAAACCCCCGAGCAATTATTACATAAACAATGGCAGGTAAAAACTCCCCTAGTGGGAGAAAAACCTTAAGCCAAACAGTGGCAAGAAAAACTCCCCTTTAGGAGGGAAGAAACCTTGAGCAGGACCAGGCTCATAAGGGGGGACCCTCCTGCCGAAGGCCAGACTGGGGGAGTCAGGGACGTCAGCAACACAGCAGGCAGGTGGAAGCAGCAACGGGATGACCAGAGGTGGGGGAGGGGGGGGCGTCATCAGCACACAACAGTCATGTGGAAGCAGCAGCGTTAGCATCGTTCCAGCCGTCGTCCCTCGTGCGCCGTTACCGAAGCAACACGACCAACGAGTGGAGTCTTAACCTGGTGCCCTGAGGGACTCCTGGAGGTTGAGCGGCTAGAAGCTACCGACGTCAGCCTGTTAGCCTGGTAGCCTGTTAGCCTTTTAGCCTGGTAGTCTGTTAGCCTGTTAGCCTGCTAGCCCGTTAGCGTGATAAATAGTAGCCTATATTGTTCTAACAATAAATGATCACGTTATAACGTG
Organism: Cololabis saira; assembly: GCF_033807715.1. NCBI lineage: Eukaryota > Metazoa > Chordata > Actinopteri > Beloniformes > Belonidae > Cololabis > Cololabis saira. The sequence goes on along the minus strand of NC_084604.1, from coordinate 38,903,560 downwards.
ATAAGTTTGTATATTGTAATAACGTGAAAAATATCACAATATCACAATATTACGTAGCTAGTACCAATAAACCCACTTGCGTAAAATTGCGTAAAACAGCAGGAGGCTGCTGTATATGTATATATATATATATATATATATATATATATATATATATATATATATATATATATAAATATATATATACATATATATATATATATATATATATATATATATATATATATATATATATATATGTATATATATATATAAATATATATATACATATATATATATATATATATATATATATATATATATATATATATATATATATATATATAAACACACACACACACACGGATGTGAAACCGTTCCACTTCGCTGTCAGAGACTGAAGAAAGAAGTTCAGGCAGAAGATGAGGGTTAAAATCCCTTTAATGACATTTGTAGCTGAATGTTGATCTTCAGCAACGTCGCGTTACAAAAACACATTTAAGAAAATAAATTACTAAACATTTCATCAGTTCATAAAATAACTTATGAAGAGAATCAGAGCTGCTAGACGTAAACACGGCGAAGAGGGAGGCTCCCATGTGAAGCAGCAGTTCCTGGTCTGGACCAGGAACTGTTTTCGTCGATGAGAACTCCGACACGTCAGCGGCACCAAGAGGTGATATTTCAGAAAAACTACTGTACATCCAGAAGTCTCTGTGATTTTAGTGAAAAAACCTCGTAATTCAGAATAAAAGCTGCTTAAATCCTGTTTCCAGCTGCGTGTGATGAAAGTGTTGAAAGATGGAGATAAAAAGACTCATTTTGCTACATTTAAATCAGAATATAGTTTTTAAAATATGGTCATTTCGTGGAAAAAAGTAAAAGTCGAAATGTTGAGAAAAATGTTTAAGTACAATTTCAAGAAAAAAGTCGAAATGTATTTCAACTTTATTCTCAAAATTCCGACTTTATTCACAAAATTTTGACTTTATTCTTGAAATTGTATTTCAACATTAATCTCGACATTTCAACTTTTTTCTCGACTTTTTTCTCGAAGTGCACAATAAAAAAAAATCTTCCCCTCTCAAATATTTTTTCTCCTGCATGGCCCTGATACTCTTCCATAGAAATTTACATAAAGAGTAAAACAAAGAAAAATGTTCGAGGAAAATCTGCCTCTCAATTTTACTTTTTTTTTTCAGCCAAAACTATCGCAGTAATTTGGGAATAAAGATTTATTTTATCAGTGAAATTACTTTCAGTAAAACATACTTTAGCACTGTTTTTAATTAAATAATCAATAAAAAATTCCCCATAAAATGACATTTCTCTTTTTTAACGATCTTAAAACGGTTTTATCTTCATTCCTTCCTCCTGAATCTTTTTTTTATTTTAAATTCAGACTTTTATGAAAATTGTTTGAAGTTTCTAAAGTTTAGGGTTTTTCCCAGGAGACCCGGCGGCTCCAAAATGGTAGGAGCTTCAGAATAAAGACGTTTTTTCTAAAAGAACCTCTTAAATGCAGTAAAACAGGTGTTTACTTCAGTAGAAGAAGAGTTCAGTTTAGGTTCCGAGCTACCGGGTCACCTGGTGCAAGTGCCTCGATGGAAAAATGAACAGGACCACAGTTTTTACCCATCATGCATCTGCTTCAACAGTTATTAGGTGGTGTTTATGCTAACTGTGGTTCTCGGGACCATTTCTGGCTCTTGGAGGCTCCGAAGAGAGATCCCGTTTTCAGGGGCCACGTGTTGTAAAGATGATCCACGACGATGCGGCAATCTGGAGATTTGTAAACGTAAAGTTCATATTTAAGAAATCCTCTCGGTAGCATGAATGTACCGGAGGCTAGCTGTGCTACATGCTAACGGGAAAACAACCGGAGGTGGAGGTTCCAGAAGAAACGGAGGTCTGTGTCCGTGAGTCTCAGTTCAGTGCCGTCCTGATCTCCAGGAGCTCATTGGTCCGTTAAAACAAGTGTCTCGGCGTCATGGGTTGGTCCACCGCGTCGCAGCGGCGCGGCGACGCCGGGCGTGGGCTCGCCCGCTCGCCCAGCGCCGGGTCGTAGAAGCAGTCCTCGTTGATCATGGAGGCCAGGCTGTAGACGCTGAAGTCCCGCTCCAGGAGGCTGCTGAAGTCCAGCGGCTCGGCGGCCCCGTGACTCCGCCCCCGGGGCCCCTGAGGCCCCCGAGGCCCCGCGCCCTCGCCGGTGGGGGGCGTGGCCTCCCGCTCCTCGGTGAAGTTCAGCCTCTGCAGCTGATTCTCCAGCTCGCTGGTCAGGGAGCAGAGCCGGGTCCTCCTGCCGGCCGGGGCGGGGCCGCCGCCGCCGTGGCTCGGCAGCAGCGGCTCGGAGCAGGTCTCTGCCAGGGCCCCGGACCCGGACCCAGACCCGGACCCGGACCCGGGGCGCCGGTTCTCCTCCGGGCCCTGCGGGGGCGTCCGCCGCTGCTGCCTCCTCCTCCAGGAGCCGCTCCGCTCGGCCGTGGACGTCCTGGACCTCAGGGAGCCGCCGGAGGACCGGTCCCTGACCAGGGAGCGCAGCGCCGCCAGGACGCCGGCCTTCGTCTCCGGGCCGCTGAAACACAGTTTATTTATTTATTTTTATTCATTTATTTATTTATTGTAGATGCCCATTAGGCCCCGTTTACACGGAGCAAAAACGGTGGTGTTTTCATGCGTTTTGGCCGTTCGTTTACACGAAAACGAAGCTCAAAGTCACCAAAAACCATCATCTTTTTCAAAACTCCGGCCAAAGTGGAGATTTACAAAAACTCCCGGTGTGTCCGAAATGCCATATTAAAAAGCATATACTAAAAAGTATACTTAAATTCGGCCCACTTTTGAGTAAATATCAGTAGTGTGCATTAATTCGGACGTACTATTAAGAGCGCACACGTCACTTCCTGCCGTTGGGAGGAATTGAGGTGTCACAACCACAGTAGCAGCTGTTACCATGGCAACAACAGCAGTAGCAGCTCCGCTCCGCTATTGCCCGTTTATTCTGGCCGAAACAAGATGGCATTGCATTGTGGGAAGTTTCTGCTTAGCTAGTGTCCATCAATCCACACTAATACATTTCTCTGGAATGAGTATGGATAGTACATACTATTGAGTACGTACTAATGTTTCGGACGCACTAAAAGATCTTGCATACTCATTTTGCTACTCATTAGGGTGGAAGTATGCGATTTCGGACGCAGCCTCCGCCTTCACGTTTGCTTGTAAACGGAGAGAAACGGACATTTAGGCTTCAGAACATCACATTATGAGACAGAAACGTCACCAGCGTCATTTGTGCGACCTGTGGTTACAATTAGTTTGTAACCGTCAATATTTTCTTGTATTTTACTGTTTTATATTCTAACGTCACACTTAAAAGTAACTCCACTTCTCTGTCAGCCCAAACGAAACACTCTCGTTCATCTTGGAAGTAACTGGAAGTTACTCGTGTCATTTGTTGATGTTTTTTTCCAGGATTCTGATTGGCTAGCATGACTTTATCTTCTCGTTACACTGCCCCCTGTAGGTTTGGCTGCTCATAGCACCTTAACAGCTATTTATGCAGGTTCCTGGAATTGATGGGATTTTTCAAAACGTAGAGGGGGAAATATCCATTTTTGTAAATACACCACGGTTTTTGCTCCGTGTAAACGGGCCGGAGCCTCAGGAGTTCTCCTGGACCGGAGCTCGTACCTGCTGAGCAGCTGGAACACCGTCTCTGGTCGGCCCTCCACCTCCGAGCGGCCGTGGACCAACTCCCAGACGCACGGGTCGGCCGGGCCTGGAGACGGGAGAGGGTCAGCTGAGTCACACACACACACACACACACACAGACATGCACACACACACACACACACACACACACACACACACACACACACACACACACACACACACACACACACACACACACACACACACACACACACACACACACACACACACACACACACACACACACACACACTCACCAGTTGCTGCTCGGACCTGGACGGCTGAAACTGGGATCAACCAGCGGAACCTGAAGGGGTCCAGATCAGCGGGGCGGGGCCCGGCCTGGAGGGGGAGGAGCCACGTCAGTCGGGTCGCCTCATTGGTCACAGCCGGAGCCTCAGCGGCGTCTCAGCTAGCCCAGACTTTCATACTTCTAGGTTTGTTTCATTCTATTCTGTTTATTGTTTCCATGATTTTCTTTACTGGTTTTTAGGGCTGTGCGATTAATCGATTTTAAATCTAAATCGGATTTATTAATCAAAAAAGGAAAATCGGAAAATCGATTTTCCTTTTTTGCAGCTGGCTGCATTACAGACGGAGCTCGTCTAGTCATCTTTGTTTGGTCAAGAAAATGTTAAATGTTGTCACTTACTCTAAACTCAAGGAGGATTTACAGTATCTTTCAATTGCACTTCATTCCCTATAGGGAAATGTGTTTGCTCTTTAAAAATAAAGATAAAATATTTGAAACAATTTATTCCATTGTCTTTTGTAGTTTTACCAAAAAAATTGAAATCGAAATCGAAAATCGGGTTTCAGAGAAAAAAATCTGAATTGTATTTTTGTCCAAAATCGCCCAGCCCTACTGGTTTTATTTTGAAATCAGTTAAATTTCTTGCTGATTTACAATGAAGATCATCTAAAAGTCCTGACTGAACTTATGAGAACAGCGGTTGCCATGGCGACCGTATCCGGAGCGACGCAGGAACTCACCATCCTCTTCTTCAGCTTGTTGTCCCGGTAGACCAGGATCACGGCCCTCCGGAACACTGGGGACACACGTGGAGTGAAGAATAATATCAAATCCAGTTCAGAAGTCCGCTGTGGTGTAGTGAGTTTTATTCAGTAGCCGGCGGTGAGCAGACCTACACAGAGCGTGTCTGAGTTGGTGTGCTGACCACGAATGGTTTGAAATCATGACCTTTATACAGTAAGTTCAAAGCACAAAAGGCAGGAATAAACGAGCCAAAGGTGAGAGACAAAAAGCAATTTACAGTCAGGTGTGATCTGTGGCCAAATGCCGTTATCGGGCGTTTGGCACGACTGTCACTAAGTTGTAAACAGTGTTGGGTGTAACGCGGTACAAAGTAACGCGTTACTGTAATGAGATTACATTCACCAGTAACGCAGTAATGTACCACGTTACAGTTGTAATTTGGGTAATCCCGTTATAGTTACTCTAAGACAAGAAACATTACGTTACTTTAGTTACTTTAAGCTTTTCAGCTACATGTAGAATGGGAGAACAGATAAGAAAATCAAACTTGCCTTTCATGCGTCTTCACGCGTTGCGCAACACTTTTCTGACTTAAGGCTGATTTATGGTTCCGCGTTAAATCGACGTTTACCAGAACTTACGGCGTAGGGTACGCGGCGACGCGCACCGTACGGCGTAAGTTCTGCTTGGTGTAACGCAGAACCATAAATCAGCCTTTAACGTGATTTTACAGGGTTGTTCGTGATCTTACGGGACTTTACGGGACTTTACGAATACACGTTTGTGCTGATCTGGGCACTGCAGTAATAAGGTTCCAACTACAGGACTGTCTCAGAAAATTAGAATATTGTGATAAAGTTCTTTATTTTCTGTAATGCAATTAAAAAAACAAACATGTCATACATTCTGGATTCATTACAAATCAACTGAAATATTGCAAGCCTTTTATTATTTTAATATTGCTGATTATGGTTTATAGTTTAAGATTAAGATTCCCAGAATATTCAAATTTTTTGAGATAGGATATTTGAGTTTTCTTAAACTGTAAACCATGATCAGCAATATTAAAATAATAAAAGGCTTGAAATATTTCAGTGGATTTGTAATGAATCCAGAATGTATGACCTTTTTGTTTTTTTAATTGCATTACAGAAAATCACAATATTCTAATTTTCTGAGACAGTCCTGTAAATGTTGTTCATTGGCAATCGAGTTCTGGTGCAGCTCAGGTGATATTGTGGAGTAATCCAAAAGTAATGTAACTAGTAATGTAACTAGTTACTTTCAGCAACCAGTAACAAAGTAGTGTAAGGGATTACTTTTTTTTAAAGTAACTAGTAATATGTAATGGATTACTTTTTTTGAGTAACTACCCCAACACTGGTTGTAAATTACCCCATATGGCATTCCCGTGGCTCTAGTCTGTGGTGAGGCCACTTCAGAGGTGTGAGCCCTGCAGGGGGTAGGGAGCTGGAGCTTCACGTCACCCACGGTGTCACAATGCATCAACACGGTTAGCGCGTTAGCGTGCGTCTCCACCTCCACCGCTGTTCTGTCGATTTCTGCTGCTTTGTCGAAAAAAGCTACCTAATAGTTTCTACCTTTGTAGAGCTACACGTCTTTTCCCCCCAAGTAGTCCTTGTCGCTCGCCAGGCCGTCATTGTAAATAAGAATGTTCTTAATGACCTGCCTGCTTAATTAAAGGCCAATGACTGAATAAATATCAAATAAAGCGATATACCGTATTTTCTGGACTATAAGCCGCTACCTTTTCCATAGGTTTTCAACCGTGCAGCTTAAACAAAGGTTATATTCTGTGGATTTTTCTTCCACCACTCGGGGCGCTCTAACCGGAATTAGAATCAAAACTAAGACAAAATAAATGCAAAGAAGAATATGCTTCTTCTTCTTTAGCAGATAGAAGTAGGTAGAAGCAGATTTCAGATAAATAGATAAATACATAGCGGTTATTTTCTCTTGGTTCTGTCCCGTTTTAATCAGCAAAGTTGCTGCCGTGTTAAAAGACACTGTTAGGAAAGATCTATTTAGGTACAAACATGTACATCATTTACAGTTCAAAATCCTTCTGTACATGTAGTAAATATCTAATCTAACAACAGAAATATCTGTGGCTTGTATGCAGGTGCGGCTTGTATATCTTTTTTTAATTATTTTTTTTAAAATAGAGCGGATGCGGCTTATATGCAGGTGCGGCTTATAGTCCAGAAAATACGATAATTGGTTTTTTTTCTCTTTATCGTATAATGTTCACAAAGTGTAATGCAATTCATGTCATGGGTAGTGTATTTTGAAGGATCAAATACTCAACATCCCATATTATCAATTTTAAAATGATATTTCAGGGTATTTGATAGTCCAGTAACATCCTATCAAATAATGCTCCTGTCACTTAATGTACTAATCACCTCACTGCCACTGCAGGATTAATGTCAGCATACTTACACCTCAATTTATCCATTTTAACATTTAAAGTTAAATGTTAAAATTGTTAATAACATTAACAATTTTAACATTAACAACAGCGTGGACTGAAGGGATGCAGGAAATTATGGGCAATCAAACTTTGAAAATCGACTGTGCGCAGAACCACAAAGTAGCAGTTTTGGACGTGTAGCATGGATGGACAGAACACCCGTTCTACTGACGGCGCCGGACTCACCGAACAGCGTGAGTTCTGGTTCCTTCCTCAGGCGGCGCAGACACGGCAGCGGGTTCAGCCAGACCACCGGAGAGTGGACCAGGAACTCCCCCATGGAGATCTCCGTCACCTGGAGAGAGACCGGGACCGGTTAGACCGGGAACCAGGATCATAACGCCCATCACACACACAACTAAACAGTACGGTGGCCGAGACCCGCCATTGCTGAAAATAAAGGTAACGCTGCAAACAGAAACAAACGCTGCTGCAAATAAAATAAACGCTTTGCAATTAAAATAAATGCTGCAAATAAAAACAAACGCCGCTGCAAATAAAAGAAACGACTATTTTTGCTGATGCACCGGTGTTTTTATGTGAGAGGAGAAGAAGAAGACGAAGAGGACGTAAGTGAAAAGGAAGAAATAAGAACGAGAAAATATGTGAAAAGGTTAGTGTTCAACGTCGCTACGTCTAATTTTTAATGTGTTAGGCCAAAAACACCGGTGCATTGGCAAAAATAGTCCCCGGTAATTCAATTCCGTTGTGGCCTTTTTATTTGTGTCGTTTTTTTATTTTATTTGCAGCGGGGTTTCTTTATATTTGCAGCGGGGTTTCTTTATATTTTCAGCGTTTATTTTATTTGCTAAGCGTTTATTTTATTTGCAGCGGGGTTTCTTTATATCTCAATGACGCCTCCGGTCCAAGCTAAAGTTGTTCTCGTCGACCAAAATTATGACTAAATATCATCGTCAACGAACCTTTATCACCTGAGGAAAATGAGACGCAACGAAAATGCTGGGCATGTGACGATAACGATAATTAAATATATAATGCAGTATCGTCGACGAATAAAAACACTAAAATGTAGATTACGAAATAAAAACTCTTCGAGGGTGAAAGGGGGTCTTTGAAGGTCTTTGGGGGTCTTTGAGGGTCTTTGTGGGTCTTGGCGGACATTTCTTATTTTTTAGTGAATAAAATCAATATTTTGAGTTAGTTTCTGCTTAAAAATGCGTTTTGATAAAATTTCTAGCGAGAAATATATATTTTACTTTCATAATATTCACTCAGTGAATGTACATAATCACTTGTTTGCCGAAGATCTCGCCAGAATAAAGGCTGATTTATGGTTCTGCGTTACATCAACGCGTAGCCTACGCCGTACCCTACGCCGTAGGCTACGCGTCGATTTAACGCAGAACCATAAATTGCCGGCGGCTCTTCTCATCCCTGAAAACATCGGATCAAATTTCTTAACAGGCGTTATTTGGATAAACTGAGCCCAGGTTGGGGATCTTAACGGTAACTTTTACACCTGAGAAAATATTAAAACTTAATAAAGTGGCATATTAACAGCGCTACAGCGGAAATTAAAACAGCTTTTAGCTCTGGGCTTCCTGATTTGGTGTGACGTATGTGCAAACGTAACTACGCAGTCGCTTACGTACCCGAACGTAAACCACGCAGTGACGGAGCAAGTGGTGTCCCAATCCCTAGGGAACATTACAAGGACCCTACTCATTTTTAGGGCTAGTGGTAGAAAGTAGGGGGTGTATTGGGATTGGCCCTAACTCGTCGAGCAACGAGTCGTTGCTCCTCATTGGGGCGTCGTACCTGTCTGTCCTCCCAGGGACAGGTGGGGTCTCACCGGTCTGTCCTCCCAGGGACAGGTGGGGGTCTCACCTGTCTGTCCTCCCAGGGACAGGTGGGGTCTCACCTGTCTGTCCTCCCAGGGACAGGTGGGGTCTCACCTGTCTGTCCTTCCAGGGACAGGTGGGGTCTCACCTGTCTGTCCTCCCAGGGAGAGGTGGGGGTCTCACCTGACAGGTGGGGGTCTCACCTGTCTGTCTCTCTGCTCGGCGGCCAGCTGCTCGAAGACGCAGCCGTAGTCCTCGTAGATCTTCTGCATCTCGTTGATGTGACTGGCCACCGTCTCCATGGCCCTCAGCGCCTCTGGGGACGGAAGAAGACGAGACGGAGGTGAAGACGTGGTGGGACGGGGACGAGGACCAGCAGCCCCCCCTGCAGGCCTGGAGGACCAGCAGCTCCCCCTGCAGGCCTGGAGGGGTTACAGCTGCTGGAACTCACCTGTTGGTGGCTGGGGGGAATTCAGGTGTGTTTTAGCATGTGAGTGGGCGTGGTTTACCTGTCAGGTGTGTTTAACAGTTCAGGTGGGTGTGTCTTACCTGTCAGGTGTGTCTTACGGTTCAGGTGTGTTTTATGGTTCAGGTGGGTGTTTTATGGTGTTGGCGTGTTTTGCCCGTCATGTGGGCGTGTTTTACTTATCAGGTGAGTGTTTTACGGTTCAGGGGCCTCATTTATAAAGTTTGCTTGCGCACAAAACAGGGCTTGAAAGATGTGGACGCCACCTTCTACGCAAAGGTTTGGATTTAAAAAGAAAAAACTAACCGAAAAACCTGCGTATCCCTACGGCAACCCTGACCCTCCCGTAGGAATTTACTTAAGATCCGGGGAACTGGCGACGCAGGCGGTGAGATGGTGAAATGAAGCCAGATTCATGTCATACTGTTAATAATGTCATCACATATCAGACTTATAATATAATAGCGCTGATCGTGTCCCTCTGTGTTTGAAGCTCAGCGTCAGTCAGGACTCTCAGCTGCTGCTGGAGCTGCAGCCGCGGTGAGTGGGCTTGCACGCCGTATGCTCTGCGTCGATTTAACGTGGAACCATAAATCAGCCTTGAGCAGCACTGAGGAGAGGGGAGGGGAGGAGGGGTAGCGGGGCCGCCGTCCCGTCTTCGCACAGAGTGTCTTGATGATTTGCAATTACAGGCTGAGCCTACCGTTAGTTCTTAAACTGTAAAAAGTGGGGGGGGGGGGAGAGACAAAAACATGAGTTTGAAAAGTGGGGGGGGGTGTCCCCCCTGTTCCCAGTGGAAATTGCGCCCTTGCGCCTCACAGCGTTTTATTTTCACTTGCTTTATTAAATAATATTTATATACTATTTATACTTTTACTGTGACCACCAAATAATGTGGTTTTCCTGTCCTCCACCTCATCCACAACATCTCGATCTCAGTCTCAGTGAAATTCAGTGTCACGGTGGCTCGACACGTCTCATTCATTCTGACGCCAAACAGGCTACAGGAAGCCACTGCGCATGCTCAGTAGGCTCATTCATATGCATTTATGGTAAAAAGTAGGCGTGTAGAGGGCGGGATATGAGGCGGATTCACCTGTGCAACCTTCCAGCTGGACTGTGATTCATAAAGCGAACATTGCGTGCAAGTGTGCGTGCACGCGGTTTTATAAATCCGGATTTTTTTTTGCGCCCTCCATTTTCGGCTTTTGGGTTTACGTGCACTTTTAGTATGAATCCTACACACTCTTTTATAAATGAGGCCCCTGGTGTGTTTTACCTGTCAGGTGTGGTTTACCTGTCAGGTGGGTGTGTCTCACCTGTCAGGTGGGTGTCTCACCTGTCAGGTGGGCGTGTTCGGGGCTCTGGGCGTCCGTCAGCGACACCAGCTCCCTCAGCAGCAGCGGATACTTCAGGACTCTCTGGACCGGTTTGATCAGGAAAGACTCCAGAGACCACGAGTGCTGATTGGTCGGATTCCGGGCGTCCAGGAAGTGCTTAAAGGCCCCGTCGGTTTTTGCTGCATCAAACATCAAAGTTTAAACTTATATTTCTCCTTCAGAAGAATACGAGGCTCTAAAGGAGCGGCCGGAGAAAAGGTGATGCTGCGGCGGGTTGGGGTCACCTCTCTCCAGAACCTTCTGGACTTTGATGTGGTTGGCGCAGAAGCCGCTGTAGAGCTTGAAGTGGTCGGCGTAGTAAAGGAACGAGCCGCCGAGCGAGAAGAGCAGCTTCTACAAGAGGAAACGGGGAATACATACGGTTAAAATCAAAGTGCAGGTAATAAGGACGACAAAGATGTCATAAAAGTTCTGTAATGTTGAAGATTTAAATGAGTTCATGAGTAAGAAGAAACTTTGCCTGACTGTACATGTGCAATTAACCCTTATTAACCAGACACGTGGAACCAGGTTTACCTTGAACTGTCCAGGAGTCTCCAGGCTGCTGATGTCGGGGCAGGCAGCGATTCTCTCCTCCAGCGTCTGCAGGAAAACCCTCTGGAAGTCCAGCATCTCGGGGAGGCTGCCGAACAGGGCCTCCATCTGGGGGGGCCGGGGGGAAAGGGGGGACGGGGGGACGGGGACAACAGGGGGGGAAAAGGGGGGGTTACCACAGCTTCCTGGAGCCTCCTGGAGCCTCCTGGAGCTCCCTTGAGCTTCCTTGAGTCTCCTTGAACTTCCTGGAGTTCTCACCTCGTCCTTGCTGAGGAAGGTCTGGTCCTGCAGGGGCGTCAGGTAGATGTCGAACAGGAAAATCAGGTCCTGGAAGGAAGAAAACAGGATTCAGAACCAGGTCCAGATCCAGACCTGCAGGTCCTCTACAGACCACTAGGGTCCAGATCCAGACCTGCAGGTCCTCTACAGACCACTAGGGTCCAGATCCAGACCTGCAGGTCCTCTACAGACCACTAGGGTCCAGGTCCAGACCTGCAGGTCCTCTACAGACCACTAGGGTCCAGATCCAGACCTGCAGGTCCTCTACAGACCACTAGGGTCCAGATCCAGACCTGCAGGTCCTCTACAGACCACTAGGGTCCAGATCCAGATCTGCAGGTCCTCTACAGACCACTAGGGTCCAGATCCAGACCTGCAGGTCCTCTACAGACCACTAGGGTCCAGATCCAGACCTGGATTTTGGCGCAATTTTATGGCATTTTCACGTGTCGGACTTTAACGAACTCCTCCTAGCAGGATCGTCCGTTCGACATAAAACTCGCTCAGGAGACACAAAAGACGTTAACGATGAAAAGTTATCAAAATCTTGAGTTTTCGTGAAATGGCGTGGCCGTGGCGCCGCGTCAAACTTCAACGTTAAACAGGAAGTGATACTAGTAGCTGATTGGTCCATATTTGATAGTTCCTATTTTCTGCCATAACCTTTGAATGGTTTGACATACAGAGTATATATATATATATATATATATATATATATATATATATATATACTCCATTATGTGAATTTTAATGCTTAATTAATGCCACGGCTGCGCCAAGAGACACGCCTCCTCCATAGCTATGTCATCCTATTGTTGTTGTTATTTTTTTTCATTTTCCGGCCAAATTTCGGTTCGCTACTCCTCCTACAGATTTCGGAGGACCCAGGCGAATCATATACATTTTGGTGTCGAAATTCCCATTTTTCCCAAAGTTATTCCCAAAAAACCTGCCAAAAAAACCCATTCAAAGCGGATGGGAAAAAGTAAAAAAAAAAGCCAAAATTCACCTTCTCTCTGAGTCACCTAACTTTCTTACACCTGCACGTCGAAATGTCATTCAAACTTCAAAACGGAGGAAAACTTCTCTTCTCAGAATCAGAATCAGAATCATAAAGGGGTTTATTGCCAAGTTTTCACACGAGGAATTTGTTATGGGGATTGCTGCAACACAATACAAATATAAAAACAAATATATAAAAGATAAAATAAAATGAAATGTATAAACAATAAAAAGTATAAACAGTAAAACAAAATGTAGACCGGAAATGTACAAAATGAGGTTTTAAAGTGCCGGGTGAGTCTGTACAAAACTCTCTCTCTCTCCAAAACACCAAACAGTTTTTCCTAAGATGTACACTTTTCAAGATATGAGCCCTCAAGCGAGGACTCACTTTTTTGTCAAATCTAGAGTGCGGGTGTCATTTGAAGTGCAAGAAACAGTGAAAAAATAACCTGAATTTTTATTTGTAACTCGAGCTCACGGCCAAACCGTAAAAGTCAGACAAATAATTTTTGGTCAGAATGTAGGCATAGGTGTTGGGATTCATAAAATGTGACTTTGACAGGCGGGGTTTGCACAAAATTTAAACAGGGGGGCTAAAGCGGCGCGAATACCTGTCTCGTTCCCCATTCGCTGTAATGTAATCAAAAGTTTTCTTCAAAAGAATCTCACTCTGTCTTTGCACTGTGCTTACTGAGTAAATTTAAGGAATATCTGAATAAAATTAAGATTGTCAGAATCTGCCGGCTTCTGTGTCTCTCATGATGTTTTCGTTTTTTGGCTACTAGCTACAGTTTGATCACAAATCTTATTTGAGACCTTGTCAGATGGCAAAATCTGGGTTTTTCTCACAGCCAAACCGGAAGGTTCTCAAGTCGAGGTTCTTGTTGCCCCTAGCAACCAGAGCGCAGCTGCTGACTGATTGCCTCAGCCAGAACTGGTCACATGACTCAGTTACTTAAAGCGTTCATATACTTTAACCTGTAAAATGGAGACGCCTCAAAGAATTCTGTGAAATCTGACCCCTGACCTTTGACCTTAGCCGACCCCCAGTCCTGCGGGGAACCGGTTCATGGTATATATATATATATATATACATATATATATATATATATATATATATATTTTATATATATTAAATACCCCACTTACACATACACGCACGCACGCACGCACCCACGCACGCACGCACGCACGCACACAGTAAATAACCCAGATGCTATATCTAAATAAATATAAATGCTATAACTTTTGAAGGGTTTGACATAGAGAGTCATGGGTGGTGTCATCGGACTTGGTATTAAGTCCTTGACCATAATTGGTGCAAATTAGCCCCAGTCCTTCTTCTGATTGGCCGATATGTGATATTCCGATAACTTTTACATGGTTTGATATAGAGAGTCGTGTGTGGTGTCATCGGACTTACTTTTGAGTCCTTCACCTTTATTGCTGAAAAATGCAGCAATGTACACAAATGGGCAGCAATGATCCCCATTTTTTATTTTAATTTTCCTTTCTTTTCATATTGCATTTAAATTGATATTTGTCCATTATCCTCTTTGAGAGTTTGTATAGTTTTAATAAAGTTTTGTTCAAAAAAAAAAAAAAAGGTTTAGGATCAGAGTTTAGGACCAGGGATCAGGGTTCGGGGTCAGGGTCAGGGTCAGGATCAGGATCAGAGGTTAGGACCAGGGATCAGGGTTCGGGGTCAGGGTCAGGATCAGGATCAGGGTCAGGGTTTAGGCGGGTTCCCGGCGCTGCGGCTGCTTCAGGAGCCTCACCTTGACGTAGGACTTCTCAGTGTCCACCAGTTCCTGGATCACGTTACGCAGCCGCTGACACGCCCCCAGGTGGGCGGGGCTCGGGTGGGCGGGGCTCGGCACGCCGGCCTCTCTGCAGTACGGGTTCTTGGGGGCGTCGGCCTCCGCCGCTCGGTACTCTGGGAAGGTTTGGTACAGCGAAGAGACGCGTTCCACGTTCTGGGGGACAGGGAGGAACCAGGTCAGAGGTTCTGCAGGACCAGGACCTGCTGATCTACAGGTGTACAGGACTACAGGTCTACAGGTCTGCAGGTCTACAGGTCTGCAGTAGTGATGCACCGAAATGAAAATTTGTGGCCGAAACCGAAACCGAAAATAATAATAAACACTTGGCCGAATACCGAACAATACCGAACATGGTTCTTCGCAGTTTTTCATTTATTTTGCCAATTTTTTCACCATTGCATAAATCAAATAAATTTGATTTAGGCATGCTTTTAAAAGAAAAAAATCTTTTACAAAATTACAAGGTAGAAAACATTTGTTGAACATAAAAAACTGAACATTTTTTTAACTTCTCAGCATTTCTTAAATAATCCAGCAGACATTATACCAGCAAAGAACAATAACTTAAAATAAATAGATTAGCAAAATACATTTTTTGGCCGTCTTTGAGCTTACGTTAGGCTTAACTGACTAAACATTGTAACATAGGCCTTAAAACAATAAAAATGCATTAAAGCGCTCAGGGTTTTTTATCATTTCAAATGATAAATCAAACTTGTAGTGCTGAAAGACTTTGCAGATGTGCCCCCTCTAGATATTTGAGCAGAACATTCATTGCAAACAGCCATTCTTGTATTATTCTTTGCCACTCTAAAATACTCCCACACTGCTGACATGTTTGCACCACTTCACTCCACGCTCTTCCACGTTTGATTTCCTCATCTAAACGCACCTGTAATAGATTGATTTATGTTGTTTTGGTTCCACCTGCTGGTGAATGTTAGTTAAATTCTTATGTGGTTAGTTTTTGGTTGGCCAACGATTTATGCGTTGCGCAACAGTTACGGAGCAGCCAGTCTATTTCCTTATATTACAACGCCGTTATTAATTGTTCGTTTTTTTTTCCCCACTTATTCCACCGAACACCGAAAGTGTTTTTTTGCCATTTTCGGCAAAAAACAATTTCGGTTACCAAACAATCAGTGCATCACTAGTCTGCAGGTCTACAGGTCTGATGGTCTACAGGTCCCCCCCAGACATTACCAGGCAACAGGCCGTCTCCTCCAGCAGCCCCCCTACCAGCTCCGCCAGCCCCAGCCCCCCCCCCCTCCTCCTCCAGGGGCAGGACCCAGCACAGCCCCCCCATGGCGGGGCGGGTGGACCCCCCCCTCCAGGGTCAGGGGTCCCCTCTGCTCCGGGGTCAGGGGTCACCTCTGCTGCCGCCGGCGCTAACGACGGAGCGGCTCACAGGCGCGTGTAGCGGCGGCGGCGGCGTTAATCCATCTGACTTCACGCTCCCGGATTAACAGGCTGGTCACGTGACCCGGGAGGCTGGAGCCAGAGAGGATTATGGGAAAGGATTTCTGCTCTGAGAGGAGCACGCGGGTCCAGGGGCCGGATTCACCAATATGTTCTTAAGAACGATCTTAAGAAATGTCTTAAGATCTAAAATTAAGAAGTTCATAAGAAAGTTCTTAAGTGCAATTCCTCAATAT
This sequence comes from Cololabis saira, assembly GCF_033807715.1. Classification (NCBI taxonomy): domain Eukaryota; kingdom Metazoa; phylum Chordata; class Actinopteri; order Beloniformes; family Belonidae; genus Cololabis; species Cololabis saira. The sequence continues at coordinate 38,887,412 of NC_084604.1, read as the reverse complement.
TTTCTTAAGAACCGTCTTAAGAACTGTCATTTCTTACCAATTTCTTATTTTTCCTACTTAAGAACTTCTTAAAATATGTCATATGTCAATATGTCATATATATATATATATATATATATATATATATATATGCAGGAACTTTTCAAGGTTATGGTGGACGAGATTAATGTGCGAAAAAAATTACTATTGGGGAAAATTAATAATAATTAACTACCACGCTAACTAACATGCTAAAAAACAGTTAACAGGCTCTTTGTGTAATTAATTACAAAGTATATCCTCAAACTATGACCTACTAGTCTAAACTAGTCTAAAATGTGTTGAAAAAGGTGAAATTAGAGTCTTACCTTTTCACAGAAGACATTTTAAGACAGGTCAATGTTGTCTTAAAGTTAAGAAAAAAGTCAAGAACAAATTTGAGACCTTTTATTTCAAGAATACCATTTATTCTCAAGTTTTTTCTTAAGAAGAAACTTAAGAAGAAAGTTGAGAAAATACTTTTTTGGAGAATATGACTTCTTTTCTTTTTTCTGACTGAATTTAAGAAAAAAATGACACTTAAGAAGATTTTTTTTCTTAAGAATGTTTTTTGAATCCGGCCCCAGGTCTTTCTCCACAGAACCAGAACCAGCAAACCAGAACCTCCTGGCTGCCTCTTGCTGCACCTGTCTGCACCTGGCTGCACCTGGCTGCACCTGGCTGCACCTGGCTGCACCTGGCTGCACCTGGCTGCCTCTGGCTGCACCTGTTGGTACCTGGCTGCACCTGGCTGCACCTGTTGGTACCTGGCTGCACCTGGCTGCACCTGTTGGTACCTGGCTGCACCTGGCTGCACCTGGTTGCAGCTGGCTGCACCTGGCTGCACCTGGGGGTTCTTTACTGTGTGTTTAATCATTAATTATTCAAGAAAAAAAACGATTAAAAGGAATTCTTCTCTGAACAAACTGCTGCTCACCTGTTCAGGTGTGTCTGCATCCTCCAATGGCGTCGTCATGGCAACGTTGACATCCGGGGGCGGGGCATCAGCCGCTGCAGGGACCAGCAGCGAACCTGAAGAGGACGAGGAGGTTCATCGTCAAAGCTACAAACCGAGACTAGGGCTGCAACGATTCGTCGACGTTGTCGACAATGAATTCCATTGTGGACAATTGTCGCCAGACGTGTTTTTCCAACGGAGTGAGGCGTCTCACTTCAATACAATCTCTGCCGAGAGTCGCGCATGCACGATAGCGTCTCAGCAGCTGCGGGTAATAAAACTTCAAAAGTTTGGGAGCATTTTAGCCTCGATACGGTGAATAAAAAGATGACTTGCAAGGTTTGCAAAGCTGACCTGCTTTTCACGGGAGCACGTCGGTAATGCATTTGAAGAGAAAGCACGTCGGAGTGTTGAACGAAACGGACTCGCCTTGGTAAGATATTAAGCCTATTTTCATTTGTTAAGTTAATTTGTTTCATTCGTTAACTTTGTTTATTTCATGTTATTTATTAGTATTATTTGAGCCACTCACAGCTACTCTCATTATAACCTCAATCATATAATTGATGCGAAAGAGAAAAAGCTTGTGTGATGACAATGATGAATTTGCATCTAACTTTCAGTCAGGTACCTATGAACTGTCAATTATCCATCAAACTCCACAATGATCATTTTAACATTAAATCAGATAGATTTTAGACTTGACCAGGAAAAGTTTGAAGACCGCTGGAAGTCATGGACTGAATATGTATCCACCTTTAGATTGGACTTTAAGTAATCTTGAAGAGACTAATCCACTAACTCCCCCTAAGTTCTTGAGCTACTCTACTGTTGTTTTTAATATTTTGACTCTGTGATGTTTCAAGTATTATATTGTTTCAGGTGAACATGTTTGTAGCTAGTCCCCCTTCCTTTTTTTATTTTTATTTTTATTATCTATTTTTTATCTCCTTTTCCCTCTCAATTTTCATTGCTATACTAGGAAAAGAGCAGGTAAAAAGGTTTGTTTTTCCCCCCCTTCCCTTTTATATTATTTTTCCCCCTTTTCCCTCTCTTTATGAATGAGTTGTCTTCTTATTATTATTATTTTACTTTTTTTTATATATCAAAAACAGGAACATGATGTAAGCATGCAATATTGTATAACATGTAGCCTATCACCTTTGTTCCAAATAAAAATTTGTATGAAAAAAAAGAAAATCAGATAGAATAGTCCAGGACATTTCTCTTGCGGGACGGGAAAAGACACTAAATAAATGCATCTCTATTATTGTGCGCTGTACGGGCATGAATTCTCAGAGTTTTGCGGATGCGGGCGGGAGCAGGATGAAGAAAACAGTCCTGCTATATCAGGGCTCTAGTGCCATCTTTCTTGTGTTTATTATCATTTCCCACATAATTAAAGCAACCTCATACTATATTTAAAAAAATTACTAATTATCCAATTAGTCGACTAATCGTTTCAATACTTGGTGACTACTCGACTATTAAAATAGTTGCAGCCCTAACCTAGACCATCGGGGGACCCTCTGGGTACCAGGGCCCAGCGTACCTGGCGGACTTGGTGGACCCGGCGGACCCGGTGGACCCGGTGGACCCTGCAGACCCGGGTTCCAGATGCAGCGGTCGGGCGGTCGCCAGCACGAGTCAGCAGGGCCGCTGCCGTCGGGCCAGGCGGCGCCGGGCGACTCGTCTCTCCTCAGCAGCAGCTGCAGGTTCTGGTGCCGGAACAGACTCTGGAGGAGGTCCAGGTCCAGACCGGACACGGCGACCCCGTTCACCGCCAGGACCTCGTCCCCGGCCCGGAGACCTGAAAACAGGACACAGGTCAGTCCTGCAGATGTTCCTGCAGCTGCTCCTGCAGCTGTTTTTACAGCTGTTCCTGCAGCTGTTCCTGCAGCTGTTTTTACAGCTGTTCCTGCAACTGTTCCTGCATCTGCAGCTGTTCCCGCAACTGTTCCTGTTCCTGCAACTCTTCCTGCAGCTGTTCCTGCAGATGTTCCTGCAGCTGCTCCTGCAGCTGTTTTTACAGCTGTTCCTGCAGCTGTTCCTGCAGCTGTTCCTGCAGCTGTTCTTGCAACTGTCCCTGCATCTGCAGCTGTTCCTGCAACTGTTCCTGTTCCTGCAACTCTTCCTGCAACTGTTCCTGTTCCTGCAACTCTTCCTGCAGCTGTTCCTGCAGATGTTCCTGCAGCTGCTCCTGCAGCTGTTTTTACAGCTGTTCCTGCAGCTGTTCCTGCAGCTGTTCCTGCAGCTGTTCTTGCAACTGTCCCTGCATCTGCAGCTGTTCCTGCAACTGTTCCTGTTCCTGCAACTCTTCCTGCAACTGTTCCTGTTCCTGCAGCTGTTTCTGCAACTGTTCCTGTTTCTGCAGCTGTTTCTACAGCTGTTCCTGCAGCTGTTCCTGTTCCTGCAGCTGTTTCTGCAGCTGTTTCTGCAGCTGTTTCTGCAGCTGTTCCTGCAACTGTTCCTGTTCCTGCAGCTGTTTCTGCAGCTGTTCCTGTTCCTGCAGCTGTTCCTGCAACTGTTCCTGTTTCTGCAGCTGTTCCTGCAACTGTTCCTGTTCCTGCAGCAGTTACTGCAGCTGGTCTTGCAGCTGTTCCTGTTTCTGCAGCTGTTCCTGCAGCTGTTTCTACAGCTGTTACTGCAGCTGGTCTTGCAGCTGTTACTGTTTCTGCAGCTGTTACTGCAGCTGTTTCTACAGCTGTTACTGCAGCTGGTCTTGCAGCTGTTACTGTTTCTGCAGCTGTTTCTGCAGCTGTTCCTGCAGCTGTTCCTGTTTCTGCAGCTGTCCCTGTTCCTGCAGCTGTTTCTGCAGCTGTTCCTGCAGCTGTTCCTGCAGCTGTTCCTGCAGCTGTTCCTGCAGCTCTGTCTGCAGCTGTTCCTGCAGCTGTTCCTGCAGCTGTTCCTGCAGCTGTTTCTGCAGCTGTTTCTGCAGCTGTTCCTGCAGCTGTTCCTGTTCCTGCACATGTCCCTGCAGCTGTTCCTGCAGCTGTTCCTGCAGCTGTTCCTGCAGCTGTTCCTGCAGCTGTTCCTGCAGCTGTTCCTGCAGCTGTTTCCGCCCCCTCCCCCCACAGAACCGACCCGGAGGTTCTACCTGCTCTGGCCGACAGTCCCAGCGGATGCACCTCGCTGACGGAGACGCGACTCCGACCGGATCCGTCCACGTGACCCGTCACCGCAAAACCTGCAGCCAGATAAACAGATAAACTATGTTGTTGTCATTTTACAAAACAGGTTTTTATTTCCAGTCGCTCCACAAGGTCATACCAGGTCTGACCATGGGGGGGCGCCAGGACCACCTGCAGGTCCTTTACAGACCACTAGGGTCCAGATCCAGACCTGCAGGTCCTCTACAGACCACTAGGTTCTGGATCCAGACCTGCAGGTCCTCTACAGACCACTAGGGTCCAGATCCAGACCTGCAGGTCCTTTTTTTTCTCTTTTTTTCCTATTTTTTCCTCTATTTCCCCTCTTTTTGTCCTCTTTTTTTTCATTTTTTTCTCCTCTTTTTTCCTTTTTCTTCTTCTTTTTTTCCTCTTTTTTTCCCATTTTCCCTCTTTTTTTCCTCTTTTTTTCTATTTTTTTCCTCTTTTTTCCTCTTTTTTTCCTTTTTTTCCTTCTTTTTTTCCTTTTTTTATCCTCTTTTTTCCTTTTTCTTCTTTTTTTCCTCTTTTTTCCCATTTTCCCTCTTTTTTTCCTCCTTTTTCCTATTTTTTTCTCTTTTTTTTTCTATTTTGTCCTCTTTTTTTTCCTTCTTTTTTCCTTTTTTTCTCCTATTTTTTCCTTTTTCTTCTTCTTTTTCCCTCTTTTTTCCCTCTTTTTTTCTATTTTTTCCTCTTTTTTTCCTCTTTTTTTCCTCTTTTTTTCCTCTTTTTTTCTATTTTTTTCCACTTTTTTCTTGACATTTCTACAGACCACTAGGGTCCAGATCCAGATCTGCAGGTCCTCTACAGACCACTAGGGTCCAGATCCAGACCTGCAGGTCCTCTACAGACCACTAGGGTCCAGATCCAGACCTGCAGGTCCTCTACAGACCACTAGGGTCCAGATCCAGACCTGCAGGTCCTCTACAGACCACTAGGGTCCAGATCCAGACCTGCAGGTCCTCTACAGACCACTAGGGTCCAGATCCAGACCTGCAGGTCCTCTACAGACCACTAGGGTCCAGATCCAGACCTGCAGGTCCTCTACAGACCACTAGGGTCCAGATCCAGACCTGCAGGTCCTCTACAGACCACTAGGGTCCAGATCCAGACCTGCAGGTCCTCTACAGACCACTAGGGTCCAGATCCAGACCTGCAGGTCCTCTACAGACCACTAGGGTCCAGATCCAGACCTGCAGGTCCTCTACAGACCACTAGGGTCCAGATCCAGTATGGTATTGCTACATAGGGTGCCTTTAATTGGGACTGAAACCTGGATGGTTGGACTCACCGAAGTCCTGGTCCTGGTGGGGTCTCCAGACCTCCAGGGACAGAACTCTGAGGTCCGGAGTTTCCTGCTCCCCACAGACCTGAAAACAGACGCCACATCAGAGACCAGACAGAGGAAACTCTTCTACGGGTCATGAACCTTCATGAGGTCAGAGGTCAACAGGAGTTATGTTTAAATGTGTAACGTCACTAAAGCAGAAGAGCGGGATTCAGATTCAGATTCAGACTTTATTGATCCCTTTGGGAGGTTCCCGCGGGGAAACTCATCTCCATCGCACTCACTGTTATTTACAAATCAAACACCCCAGAAACCAAAAACCCCATATAAAGATAAAAAGATGAAAATAAAGATAATATAAAAATAAAAATCGAAATAAAAAAAATAAATATATAAAAACAATAAAAATCGAAATAAAAGATGAATAAATTAATGAAAATAAATCGAAACAAATAAATGAATAAATACAAATCAAAATAAAAAAATAAACTAAAAACAATAAATAAATACAAATAAATAAATAAAAATAATTAAAAAAATTGAATAAAATAAATAAATTAAATAATAAATAAATACATAAAAATCGTAAAAAATAATAAATACAAAATCGAAAAAACTAAATGAATAAATAAAAATCGAAATAAATAAAATAAAAAACATTAAATAAATAAAAATAATTAAATAAAATAAAAAATAAAAAAATAACTAAATATAAAAAATAAATAAAATAATTAAATAAAAAATAAATTAATTAATAAGTTAAAATGAATAAGTAAAAATAGAAATCGAAATAAATGAAATACATGAAAAAATTAAAATTGAAATGAAAAAATTAAATAAAATAAAAAACATTAAATAAATAAAAATAATAAAATATAATAAAAATTAAAACTAATAAAATAACTAAATAAATAAAAATCGAAATGAAAAATGAATGAATAAAAATAAAAATCGAAATAACATAAATAAAAATAAAAATCGAAATGAAAAAATAAAATAAAAACCAATAAATAAATAAAAACTAAAAATGTAAATCGAAATTAAAAATATATAAATAAATAAATAAATGAATAAAAATAAAAAGTGCAGTGCCAACACACCTGCAGGACTGCAGCGTGGCCTGAAGAGGGCGCCGCCGCCCTCCGCCTGGAAGCCCCGGCCTGCGCCTGCGCCTGCAGCAGAGTCACATGTCTGTCAGCAAGTTTACCGGTTTCTAATATCTCTGATGTCTTAGATCCTAAAATACTGAAACCAGAACTAGATACTGGAGTTAGTTACGGTCATCATCTCATCTTAAAACCTCCCTGCTGGTTTACAAAGACCTGACTGGTCCTGGACCAGAATCCATGCTGGATCTGTTAGTTCTTATGAAGCTCCCAGACCCCTGAGCTTCATCTGGATCTGGTTTGTTGTGGTTTTTATTATTTTACCTCTTTTCTCATCATTTTGTTTCATTTTATTTGTTATTTAAGCGTACTCTTAAATGAAATACTTTTTGAAAACCGCGCAGTTATGGATAAGCCCTGAATGCAGGAATTGTGACGTAGAACTGTCAAATTGATTTAATTCACCACACAAATCAGCACAGATTACCTTTGTAATACTGTATTTGACCCGGTCTTTGTACGTTTTGACCGTATAGAAACGTAATTCTTGCCATTGTAAGAATGAGATGAACCTGCTGGATCTACTGCCCTTACCTTTTAATAATAATAATAATAATAAATTGTATTTATAGAGCACATTTTCACCTGAAGAACAAGTCTCAAAGCGCTTACAATAAAGATTAGAAAAAAAAATAAAAATAGAAAATAAAAATAAAAGAGAAATAAAAAAAAAATAAAAAAAAGCGTGCTTAATAACGTGCTTTCTATTATTTTACCTCTTTTCTTATCATTTTATTTGTTATTTATGTTTTAATTGTCGTGTTGCTTTTAATTTAATTTAATTTTGACTATTTCCTCTACATTTCGACTTTTTCTCGACAATTTGAATTTTTTCTCGACATTTCGACTTTTTTCTTAACATTGTACTTCAACATTAATCTTGACATTTCAACTTTTTTCTCGACATTTCGACTTTTTTCTCGAAGTGCATAATGAAAAAAAGAATCTTCCCCCAGTTATAACTAACATAGAAACATGCAGCATGTGTTGTCTTCATTCTAAGGTTTATACAAGACTTTTAATTTTTTGTGGCTCCAGACATAAATGTTTTTTGTGTTTTTGGTCCAATACGGCTCTAAAACATTTTGGGTTGCCGATCCCTGCTCTATACAAAAAAACCTGCCTTGCCTTAAAGGCGTCGATTCATTTAACAAGTCAGAAGAACGTCCGGGGTCAGGTCAGGTCTGCAGAGTTCCTGGTTCTGGTTCCTGGTCCAGCACGGACCAGGAGGGGGGGTTATGTTTCAGCATCACAACACAGGGAGAAAGGAATTCTGGGAGAATGGCCGGCCCGCTTGACCCTGAGACACGCCCCCCCCGGCCTGAGCTGAGCAGCTAAACAAACACACACTCCCCTCTCCGTCTCTCCTCCGTCTCCCCCTCCGTCTCCGTCTCTCCTCCACAATCATTTACAAACAGCTGATTCACTTTCTGAGACTCACAAGTTCTCGGCCCGGCCAAAACGAACAGAAAAGGTTCCTACATGCAGTACTGGAGTTGAAGGGGGGTGAGGGAAATATATGTGAAATAAAAACGGTCCAAATCATCCTCCCTGTAAAACTGCCATCCCTCCTTTCCATCCCTTATGTCATTTCATCAATGAATGTGGTTTTACTGCTATTTCAACATTTAGAGTCATCACCAGAAAAATAACACCAGAAAAATAACTTATTTGACAATTTTCACCTGTTTCAAGTAAATTTTCACTTGAAATAAGTAGAAAAATCTGCCAGTGGGACAAGATTTATCTTCTTATTACAAGCAAAACAATCTTGTTCTACTGGCAGATTTTTCTACTTATTTTAAGTGAAAATCTACTTGAAACAGGTGAAAATTGTTGTTTTTTCCAGTGATGAGTCTTGTTTTAAGTGTAATGAGCTTTTTTTTACTAAAATGAGACATTTTAACTAGAAATAAGACAAATATTCTTGTTAAGATTTAGATTGTTTGCAGTGTAGGGCCAGGCAGGAGAAAAATAAGAATAATATTTTAGAGGAGGAAGATTTTTTTTTCATTATGCACTTCGCGAAAAAAGTCAAAATGTCAAGAAAAAGTCGAAATGTCGAGAATAAAGTTGAAGTACAATTTCGAGAAAAAAGTCAAAATGTATTTCAACTTTATTCTTGAAATTTCGAATTTATTCACGAAATTTCGATTTGAATTGTATTTCAACATTAATCTCGACATCTTGTTCCACTGGCAGATTTTTCTACTTATTTCAAGTGAAAATCTACTTGAAACAGGTGAAAATTGTTGTTTTTTCCAGTGATGAGTCTTGTTTTAAGTGTAATGAGATTTATTTACTAAAATGAGACATTTTAACTAGAAATAAGACAAATATTCTAGTTAAGATTGTGAGTTTTTGCAGTGATCCATTTTACTTATCCTGTGAAGGACAGAGTCATATTGATAAGTTCAGAAAAGTGTTTTTTATTGTTGTGTTTTGATGTATTTGATGTAAGCCCAGTGGATATTTAAAGCTTACAGAAGGCTGCATTTAACTGCTGCTATGTCATTCCTGCAGTATTTCTGCAGCTGTTTTGGTCACTGCTATTATTTGTAATATATTATATTATTTGTAATCAGCACAAATTATCTGTCCCCATGTGATAAAATCCTCCATCCCCCCTGATGTTTTTTTACAACTCGAGTACTGGCTACAGGTGAGCGACTGATTTCAAATCCCCTGTAAATCCTCCAGAGGTGAGGTGTGAGTGTCCTGCAGGGTTCTGGGTACCGTACCTTTGACCGGCAGGTGAAAGGTTCCCGGGGAGCTGAAGACGCAGAGATGAAACTTTCCAGGAGCTGAAACAGACAGAAGAGTCGGCTGTAGGAACCATGTGTTTGGACATTTGTTTAAATGTGTTTATTTTCACTGTTTTTCCTCCATATTTAAAAGAACTCATGATTCCTCATGATGAGAATTTTAAAAGAGGTTGGTAAAAGATCATGTTATTTTAAAGCTCCATCAGATTGGAATAATCTTCCTCTTTTTGCGTTCTATTACCTCTTTTCATTGTTTTAAGTTGTCATTATATCCTCATCTTAAAACAAATTGCCTATGTTTTTAATTTATTTATGTATTTTTGTTGTCCTTTTTCTATTTATTTATTTATTTATTTATTTATTTATTTATTTATTTATTTATTTATTTATTTATTTATTAATTAATGTATTAATTTATTTATTATTTTATTTATTTATTTATTTTATTTTTTATTTTCTCTCTGTTATGTTATATTATATTTATCTCATTGTTTCGGTTATTCAATTAGTCTATTTTGTAACTAGACTTATGTGTGTAGGGGTTGTGTGTGAGCAAGATGTCCAGGGGTCGGCAACCCACGGCTCTAAAGTCGCATGCGGCTCTTTAGCGCCGCCCTAGTGGCTCCTGGAGCTTTTTCAAAAATGTTTGACCTTTTTTTTCCTTTCTTTCTTCTTTTTCTTTCTTTTTTCTTTTTTTGTTCTTTTTTTCTCTTTTTTCCCTTTTTTTCTCTTTCTTTTTTCTTCTTTTTTTTCCTTTTTTCTTTTTTCTTCTTTTTTCCTTTTTTTCTCCTTTTTTTCTTCCTTTTTCCTTTCCTTTTTAATCTCGACATTTCGACTTTTTTCTCGAAATTTTGACTTTTTTCTTTACATTTCGACTTTTTTCATGAAGTTTTGACTATTTCTTTGACATTTCGACTTTTTTCTGAACATTTTGACTTTTTTCTCGACATTTCGACTTTTTTCTCAAGATTTTGACTTTTTTCTCGACATTTCGACTTTTTTCTAGAAGTGCATAATAAAAAAAATCTAATATAGAAACAAGCAGCATGTGTAGTCTTCATTCTAAGGTTTATACAAGACTTTTAGTTTTTTGCGGCTCCAGACATATTCGTTTTTTGTGTTTTTGGTCCAATATGGCTCTAAAACATTTAGGGTTGCCGACCCCTGGTCTAAACTGTAATGTGATATATTGTAATGTTGTATGTTTTATGGGACCCCCTTGAAAATGAGATGTTACATCTCAAGAGGCTATCCTTTAATACATTTCAAATTTACTGAGGTTCCTGCTGAACGAACCATCTTGGACCCCCATCCTTTTCATCATCTACCTCCTCCCCCTTGGCAGTATTTTCCGTAAATATAACATTCATTTTCATTGCTTATGCAGATGACACCCAGCTCTACCCGTCCACCTGGAATGACCTCACTATTGCACTTTACCGTTGCTTTATGTTTTGTACTTTGCTATGTTTCTGATTGATTGCCATTTTTTATTGATTGTTTTTATTGTCCTTTTGTACGGCGACCTTGAGTGTCCTGAAAGGCGCCTATAAATAAAATGTATTATAATTAGGGCCCGAGCACTTGCAGTGCGAAGGCCCTATTGTATCTGTAGGAGATGTTCTCGTCGTTTTTATTTGTTATTTTTCCGACAAAATGAGGGCCTTTTTTCCCCCTAAACGTGCCCAAAAGTCACCAAATTTTGCACCAAGGCAGGCCTGGCGAAAAATTTTATATTTAATGGGTTGCATTGATGGGCGTGGCCTAACGGCTCAACAGCGCCCCCTAGAAAACTTTGTGCCTCAAGCTCCACAATACAGTTTGACGTACATGCACGAAAATCGGTACACACCTGTATCATGTCGCAACTTAAAGACTTAAAGCAATTTATGCCATTCCTTCGGCAGTTAATACGGCCCGAACCGTAACGTGCACCCAGATGTGTTATACATCAAAATGTGCGTCTCCATCCTGCGACGATGTGCATTACTTTTCTCTTTCAAAAGCGTTACCGTGGTGACGCTAGACGCCAAAAAGCGCGCCCCCACTTCATCTGATTGGTCCATATCTGATAGTTCCTACTTTCTGCTATAACTTTTGAATGTTTTGACATAAAGAGTCGTGGGTGGTGTCATCAGCCTCGGTTTTGACTACTTGACCATAATTGGTGCAAATTAGCCCCGCCCCTTCTTCTGATCGGTCAATATTTGATAGTTCCTATTCTCTGCCATAACTTTTGAACGAGTTGTGATAAAGATATGTGGGTGGTGTCATCAGACTCGGTATTGAGTCCTTGACCTTAATTGGTGAAAATTGCACGCGCGAGGGCCCGTTCATCGCTGCTTGCAGCTTTAATTGATTGTTTTTATTGTCCTTTTGTACAGCGACCTTGAGTGTCGTGAAAGGCGCCTATAAATAAAATGTATTATTATTGTTGTTGTTGTTGTTGTTGTTGTTGTTGTTATTATTATTATCTACTGAGAGTTCCTGCTAGTTCCTTCCCGATACCTGAGGTCCTGCCGGTTCTGGTTCCCGCCTGCGTGGGTCCAGGACGGTGAAGGCCTTCAGGGAGGAAGGGAGGCCCGTCCTCCGGCCTGTTCCTCCTGCCAGGGACCGGCGCCACTGCCGTGATGTCACTTCCTCCCGGCTGCACACCTGCCAGAGTCCAGAGGGACACGGGTCAGAACCAGAGGTTCCTGGTTCAGAACCAGAGGTTCCTGGTTCAGAACCAGAGGTTCCTGGTTCAGAGCCAGGTCCTGGAGGGGCTGTGACCCGGGTCCTACCAGGGCGTGGAAGGAGGAGACGGAGAAGACGCCCAGCCGGCCCAGCATGCTCTTGGAGGCCCGGCTGGCGGCGGCCAGCAGGCTCTTGGGGTTGGGGCCCTCGCTGCCCTGCAGGCTGGACAGGTAGCAGCGGAACCGGAACAGGTCCAGGTTCAGCTTCTCCAGGTTCTGCTCCCACTGCTGGATCTGGGGGAGGGGACACACACACATTAAATACACATACATACATACATACATACACAGAGGTGGCAAATCCGGCTTCAGAAAGTAAAAGTCCTACCATGTATTTGTTCTGCACATTCACTCAACCAGCTGATTCTAATCAGCACAGCTCTTCAGCCAGGTAGATGAGCTAATTAGTGAACTCACCTGGTTTTAGTGAATGGACAGAACAAATATATGGCAGGACTTTTACTTTCTGAAGCCGGATTTGCCACCTCTGTACATACATACATACATACATACACACACACACACACACACACACACACACACACACACACACACACACACACACAGACCCACACACATATATCCATCTGCCCTGCTACTGCTTTTGTTTGTCTCGTCTTCAGAGTCTCTTCTTTTTCAATCCTCCGAAACTCTACAATCATGGAATTGATTAACTGGTCTCTCAGCACAATTGATCAAATTTTTGCGACAAGAAGTCAGGGGGTAAGGGAGCCCTCTTGCCCCGATGGGATGTTTTTTGCTGATTACACAATGGATTCCTACAAATATTCGAAACCGTTGTGTTTGGCGATTCTGTCTGTCGAGGACGTTGAAGATGCTTCATAATTGGATTTATGATAGCAGGATTTCTCTTGATTATCCTCATGATCGGAGGAGGAGGATTCCTGGTCTACCGACAAATGCGTAAGTCGTCAACAGCAGTTTTGGCTCTTTCCGAGCTGCCGGACGTGGCTGAAGGGTCAAGCAAGGTGACCAACACTCAGACTTTAACGTTTGGGGAGCAAAGCCGTAAGCTGGATGCGATTATCGAACAGAATCACAGGCTGGCGGCGTCTTTGAGCTCATTGGCAAGATGGATAAGACCTTGGAGAAGTTGGAAGTTCGGTTTGGCGAGAATTGATCACAAATTCGTCTGATTGGAGTCTCCATTGATGAACCAGAGACTGAAGGCAGACGGAAAATTACTGAGGCTGCCTTTTTTCAATATAATTGTTGATTCTATAATCTGGCCTTGACAGGGCGGTTTTGGCCGATCGCTCTCACAATCTTCCTGGTGGAATGTAAACAAGGTGACTCTGCCTCCACTAACACTAACCCTCCCCTTTCCCCCGAACATCTGCGGACCTGTTTTCAGAACTGTACCGAGCCGCCTGATAACATCAAGGACATTGGCTGAGAGCAGCTCTGAGCAAAGTTTACGGACTTACCGCTTACACACACACTTGCTGATAACCACACCTCAACTCAACGGCTTCCTCAGCCCCCCCCTCTTATCAGCTCCCCCCAACACAGTCAACAGGTTTGAGAGCTGCGCCACTGGCCGCGGTGCTCACTTGGGGTACTGTGCCGGGATCCCCCCCGCCCCTAGAACCACCCCCCCCACACACACACATGTGCAAGCCTTGTGATGTTAAATGTGTCATGTTGCTTTCCTTGCAGAGGTGTTTTTTTTGCCTCACACCTCACACTGTGTATTTACACACAGTGTGAGGATGCCTTTTTTTTCCCTTCTACCTCCCCAATGTCATCCTTTCTCTGATCTGGTCTCACCAGTTGACTCATGTCTTATGGGTCAAAGAGCTCCACCAATCAGGCTCCAGAGACCGGTCGTGACATCACAGAGTGGGCGTGGCCTCCTCACCTGGCTCTCCACAGCCTTGCGGCTCCTGGGCTCCTTGATGACGGACAGCTGCAGCTCAGCCATCTTCTTCATCTTCCCGTCCATGTCGATGCGGTGCAGCAGCGAGCGGCTGTGGCGCCTCAGCAGCCGCAGCGTGTCCCGGCCCTGGTCCCGGCCCTGGTCCTGGTCCTGGTCCTGATCCTGGTCCTGGTCCTGGTCCCGGCCCTGGCGCCGCGCCAACAGGGCGGCGCTGGCCGAGTGGACCGCCGTCACCCAGTTCTCCAGGTCCGTCTGGCTGGTGGCCTGGAGGGACGTAACTGACGTTAGCAACGGCATAACTGACGTTAGCAATGGCGTAACTGATGTTAGCAACAACTTAACTGACGTTTGCAGAGACGTAAGTGACGTTAGCAACGACGTAACTGACGTTAGCAACAACGTAACTGACGTTAGCAATGACGTAACTGACGTTTGCAGAGACGTAACTGACGTTTGCAGAGACGTAACTGACGTTTGCAACGACGTAACTGACGTTAGCAACGACGTTATTGACGTTAACAACGACGTTATTGACGTTAGCAATGTCGTAACTGACGTTTGCAGAGAGGTAACTGACGTTTGCAGTGACGTAACTGACGTTAGCAGAGATGTAACTGACGTTAGCAGAGACGTAACTGACGTTAGCAGAGACGTAACTGACGTTTGCAGAGACGTAACTGACGTTAGCAGAGACGTAACTGACGTTAGCAGAGACGTAACTGACGTTAGCAGAGACGTAACTGTTAGCAGAGAAGAAACTGACGTTTGCAACGACGTAACTGGCGTTAGCAATGACGTAACTGACGTTTGCAACGACGTAACTGACATTAGCAATGACGTACCTGACGTTTGCAGAGACGTAACTGACGTTAGCAGAGACGTAACTGGCGTTAGCAAAGACGTAGCTGACGTTAGCAACGACATAACTGACGTTAGCAGAGACGTAACTGGCGTTAGCAAAGACGTAGCTGACGTTAGCAGATACATAACTGGCGTTAGCAACGACGTAACTGACGTTTGCAGAGACGTAACTGACGTTTGCAGTGACGTAACTGACGTTAGCAACGACGTAACTGACATTAGCAATGACGTAACAGACGTTAGCAGTGACGTAATTGACATTTACAGACGTAACTGACGTTAGCAGAGACGTAACTGACGTTTGCAGAGACGTAACTGACGTTAGCAGAGACGTAACTGACGTTTGCAGAGACGTAACTGACGTTAGCAGAGACGTAACTGACGTTAGCAGAGACGTAACTGACGTTTGCAGAGACGTAACTGACATTAGCAGAGACGTAATTGACGTTTGCAGAGACGTAACTGACATTAGCAGAGACGTAATTGACGTTTGCAGAGACGTAACTGACGTTAGCAGGGATGTAACTGGCGTTTGCAGAGACGTAACTGACGTATGCAGTGACGTAACTGACGTTAGCAGAAGCAGACGCAGCGTCTCTGGACCCAATCACCTGGACCCAGAATGCAACAGCTCTGCAGCTTCACCAGTGCAGGACGGAGAGTTTGCTCTTTAATGAGGTTGTAAATAGGAGCCTTTGTTGCAGTAATTAGCCACGAGTTGATTCCCATTAGCTAGACCTCGTACCAAAGAGAACAAAACCGTGATTCTCTTCCTTTTCACTCACTCACTCAGTGCGTTCACATGGGAAGTTTAATTCCTCTTTAACTCACCATTAAAATTAAATCCGATTTAAAATGAGTAAAAATTACCACGTAAACACCCAATTCAGAATGAAAATGGCCATTCCGAATTACACTTAATTCAGAAGTAAGTGGCTGGTTTATTCCAATTTTAAATCCGAATAGAATAATTGCAACGACGTAACTGACATTAGGAATGACGTAATTGACTTTAGCAACAATGTAACTGACGTTAGCTGTGATGTAACTGACGTTAGCAACAATGTAACTGAAGTTAGCAATGATGTAACTGACATTAGCAACTACCTAACTGACGTTAGCAACTACGTAACTGACGTTAGCAACTACGTAACAGACGTTAGCTTCCCAGAATCCCCGGTGCCTCACCTGGAACAGGTAGACGTCCCCGCAGGAGTTGCTCAGGCAGAAGACGTGCTCCCTCCTGGGGTGTTCGGGGACGGCCTGGACGATGCTGTCCTCGGCTAGCAGGGCGTAGCGGGGGGACGGCTCCTGCTCACCGCCGCCGCCCCGCCCGAACGTCTCGTAGAACAGCAGAGTGCAGCCTGGCAGGACCACGACCCCGTTAGTTCCCATAATTCTGGTTCCCAGAACATTACAGACATGAGCTATCCGAAAGTTGGACATTTTAACCTGCAGGTCTGGATCTGGACCCTAGTGGTCTGTAGAGTTACGTCTCTGCTAACGTCAGTTACGTCTCTGCTAACGTCAGTTATGTCGCTGCTAATGTGAGTTACGTTGTTGCTAACGTCAGTTACATTGTTGCTAATGTCAGTAACGTCGTTGCTAATGTCAGTAACGTTGTTGCTAACGTCAGTTACGTCGTTGCTAACGTCAGTTACGTTGTTGCTAATGTCAGTAACGTCGTTGCTAACGTCAGTTACGTCGTTGCTAACATCAGTTACATCGTTGCTAACGTCAGTTACGTCGTTGCTAACGTCATTTAAGCCATTGCTAACGTCAGTAACGTCGTTGCTAACGTCAGTTACGTCGTTGCTCATGTCAGTTACATCGTTGCTAACGTCAGTTACGTCGTTGCTAACGTCAGTTACGTCGTTGCTAACATCAGTTACATCGTTGCTAACGTCAGTTACGTCGCTGCTAATGTGAGTTACGTTGTTGCTAACGTCAGTTAAGCCACTGCTAACGTCAGTAACGTTGTTGCTAATGTGAGTTACGTTGTTGCTAATGTCAGTTACGTCATTGCTAACGTCAGTTACGTCTCTGCTAACGTCAGTTACGTCTCTGCTAACGTCAGTTACGTCTCTGCAAACGTCAGTTACGTCTCTGCAAACGTCAGTTACGTCATTTTAACGTCAGTTACGTCGCTGCTAACGTCAGTTACGTCACTGCTAACGTCAGTTACGTCTCTGCTAACGTCAGTTACGTCTCTGCAAATGTCAGTTACGTCTCTGCTAACGTCAGTTACGTCTCTGCTAACGTCAGTTACGTCACTGCTAACGTCAGTTACGTCTCTGTAAACGTCAGTTACGTCGTTGCTAACGTCAGTTACGTCGCTGCTAACGTCAGTAACGTCGCTGCTAACGTTAGTAACGTCTCTGCTAACGTCAGTAACGTCTCTGCTAACGTCAGTAACGTCGTTGCTAATGTCAGTTACGTCATTGCTAACGTCAGTTACGTCTCTGCTAACGTCAGTTACGTCACTGCTAACGTCAGTAACGTCGTTGCTAACGTCAGTTACGTCGTTGCTAACGTCAGTTACGTCTCTGCAAACGTCAGTTACGTCTCTGCTAACGTCAGTTATGTTGTTGCTAACGTCAGTTACATCGTTGCTAACGTCAGTAACGTCGTTGCTAATGTCAGTTATGTTGTTGCTAACGTCAGTTACGTCGTTGCTAACATCAGTAACGTCGTTGCTAATGTCAGTTACGTCTCTGCAAACGTCAGTTACGTCTCTGCTAACGTCAGTTACGTCACTGCTAACGTCAGTTACGTCATTGCTAACGTCAGTTACGTCTCTGCCAACGTCAGTTACGTCACTGCTAACGTCAGTTACGTCATTGCTAACGTCAGTTACGTCACTGCTAACGTCAGTTACGTCATTGCTAACGTCAGTTACGTCACTGCTAACGTCAGTTACGTCATTGCTAACGTCAGTTATGTCTCTGCTAACGTCAGTTACGTCTCTGCAAAAGTCAGTTACGTCTCTGCTAACGTCAGTTACGTAGTTGTTAACGTCAGTTACGTCGTTGCTAACGTCAGTTACGTCATTGCTAACGTCAGTTACGTCATTGCTAACGTCAGTTACGTCATTGCTAACGTCAGTTACGTCTCTGCTAACGTCAGTTACGTCTCTGCTAACGTCAGTTACGTCTCTGCAAACGTCAGTTACGTCTCTGCTAACGTCAGTTACGTCGTTGCTAACGTCAGGGACCAGCAAGACCTGCACTAGGGTCCAGACCCTGGTCCAGGTCCAGATCCAGACCCTGGTCCAGGTCTGGCTGGCCCCCCCAGCAGGACTCACCCTTCAGCGTTACCCAGTATTTCCTCCACCTGCGGCGGGTCACCAGCTCCAGCCTCCGGTCCTTGTTGATGGTGATGAGGGCCTTGAAGGAGAGCCACCCGGCCCGCCGGACCAGGCCCTGCTCCTGGTCCAGCAGGACCTCCACCGGGCCCCCCGGTCCCCCCTCTGTCCCCAGGTCAAGGTCCAGGTCTTCGTCCTCGTCCCCCCCCGAGGTCCCGGTCCGCTCCGTCCCGCTGCAGCCCGTCTCCAGCTCCTGCATGAAGTTCTCGTAGACGTTCTGGCGCTGAGCGTTCTGGAGTAGTTGGTTCTGGTTCTGGTTCTGGTTCTGGGCCGGTTCTGGGAACCTGTTCTGGTTCTGGGGGTAGAGGGGGTTGGAGGACCACACGGAACCGCAACCGTCCGGTCCGGAGTTCAGCCCGTTCACGAAGACGTCGTCAGTCTCACTGCCGTTCGGCTCCTGCAGAGAGAAATCACACGAACCCGTTTATCCACCAGAACCGGGTTCAGGGGTGAAGGGAACCGCCGGAGCTGCTCAGCTGGTTCTCTCTTGTTCCCTCACGTTACCTCATGTTCTCAAACACGTTCCCTCTCGTTCTCTCTTGTTCCCTCACTTTTTCCCACGTTCTCTCTCTTGTTCCCTCACATTATCTCTTGTTCCCTCACGTTCTCTCACACGTTCTCACAGACCTTCCATCACGTCCTTCCTTGTTCCCTCACATTCTCTCTCTATTTCCCTTACAATCTTCCTTATTACCTCACATCTTCTCTTGTTCCCTCATGTTCTTTCTTTTGTTCCCTTACAATCTTCCTTGTTCCCTCACATTCTCTCTTGTTCCCTTACATCTTCTCTTGTTCCCTCTTGTTCCCTCATGTTCTGCATTGTTCCCTCACTTTTCCCACATTCTCTCTCTTGTTCCCTCACATTCTCTCACACCTTCTTACTTACGTTCCCTCATGTTCTGCCTTGTTCCCTCACTTTTTCTCATGTTCTCTCTCACGTTCTCTCTTGTTCCAATCCATTCTCTCACACGTTCCCTCACGTTTTCTATTGTTCCCTCACATTCTCTCTCATTCTGTCACATTGTCTTCCGTTCCCTCAAATGCTCCCTCATGTTCTCATACTTTCTCTCACGTTATCTCATTTCCTCTCGTTCCCTCACTTTTTCTCACGTTCTCTCTCTTGTTCCGTCACATTCCATCTCTATTTCCCTTACAATCTTCCTTGTTCCCTCATATTCTCTCTTGTTCCCATACGTTCTCTATCATTACCTCACATCTTATCTTTTTCCCTCACGTCCTCTCTCTGGTTCCCTTACATTCTCTCTTGTTCCCTCACTTTTTCTCATGTTCTCTTCCTTGTTCCCTCGCGTTCCCTCACGTTTTCTCTTGTTCCCTCACATTCTCTCTCCTTGTCACATTGTCTTTCGTTCCCTCACATGTTTCCTCACGTTCTCATTTCCTCTCGTTCTCTCTTTTTCCCTCACATTCTCTCTTGTTCCCTCACGTTCTCTCTCATGTTCTCTCTTGTTCCTATCCGTTCTCTCACATGTTCCCTCACGTTCTCTCTCTATTTCCCTTACAATCTTCCTTGTTCCCTCATCTTCTCTCTTGTTCCCTCACATTTTCTCTCATTGTCACGTTGTCTTTCGTTCCCTCACATGTTCCCTCATGTTCTCACACCTTCTCTACCATTATCTCATTCCCTCTTGTTCCCTCATATTCCCTCTTGTTCCCTCATTTTCTGTCTTGTTCCCTCACGTTCTCACACTTTCTCTCACGTTATCTCATCTCCTCTCGTTCTCTCTTGGTCCCTCACTTCTTCTCACGTTCTCTCTCTTGTTCCGTCACATTCCGTCTTGTTCCCTCACGTTCTTCCTTGTTCCCTCGCGTTCTCTCTCAAGTTCTCTCTCATGTTCCCTCTTGTTCTGTCTCTATTTCCCTTACAATCTTCTCTTGTTCCCTCTTGTTCCCTCATGTTTTGCCTTGTTCCCTCACTTTTTCTCACGTTCTCTCTCACGTTCTCTCTTGTTCCCATCCATTATCTCACACGTTCCCTCACGTTTTCTCTTGTTCCCTCACGTTCTCTTTTGTTCCCTCACACATTCTCACACATTTTCTAATTCTCAATCGTTCCCTCCCGTTCTCTCTTGTTCCCTCATGTTCCCTCTCGTTCTCTCTCTGGCTTCTCTTTTCTCTCTGATCTGGGTTTTGTTAAGGTGGAAACTTGTTTTACATCAGAGCTGTTCCCTGACGGTTTGGACCTCAGAGTCCGGCTACGGTGCCATGGTTCCCTCACGTTCCCTCACGTTCCCTCACGTTCCCTCACCGGCTACGGTGCCATGGTTCCCTCACGTTCCCTCACGTTCCCTCACGTTCCCTCACCGGCTACGGCGTGGTGTTGTGTGTCGTCTCTCACCTGCATCCTCCTCTTCTTCCGGCTCAGACTCCCCGTCCAGTCGCTCAGGCGTCTGATCCGACTCTTCAGGAAGTCTTTCCTGGTCCCGGCGGTCCTGGGCAGCGTGGAGGCGTTGTACCGCTGCGCCGCGCCCCCCGGCGGCCCCGCCTCCTCCGGGATGACATCATCAGGACCGGTCTCCGGGACGGGGGGGAAAGCGGCGAGACGGGGGGGGGACAGGTCCGGCGGCAGGATCACCGAGTCCCCGATGCCGCTGTCCTCGGTGCGGCCGGAGGAGCAGGTGCGGCAGCCGCCGCCGCCGCCGGCGGGCGCCTCCGCCACGGGGAACAGGAGGGCGGAGCCGCGTCCCGGGGAGGCGGCGGCCTGCTCGGTGCGGGTGGAGGAGTAGCTGTTGTAGCCGCTGCTGGTGTCCAGGCTCCGCCCACAGACGAACACGCTGTCCGTCAGCTCGCCGCCGCCCCACGGCGAGTCGTACCAGGACCCGTCCGAGCTGAGGGAGCTGCCCTTGCTGGTGCGGAGGGACGGCTCGGGGCCGGCGGCGGTGGCGGCGAGGGGGGGCAGCCCCGGCGTCTCCACGGCGACCCCCCGCGCGTTGGTGAACTCCACCCTCATGCCTTTGCTGAGCAGCACCTTGGGGCTGCCGCCGCCGGCCCCGGCGGGGGGGCGGGGGGTTCTGGGGGCGTCCTCGTAGCGCCAGGAGGTGTAAGGCGGTCCCGGTGCACCCCGGCTCTGGTAGCTCCTCTCCCTGGTCCTCCACCAGGTCTGGGGGGACACCACCTCCTCCCGCTTGGAGGAAAAGCGGAGAGCGCCGGAAGGCTTGGCGGGGGAACCGAAGCTGCCGTGACTGTCCGTGTTTCCCATGGCAACCTGCAGGAGGACAGAGACGGAGATGTTAGGTATCTCGTTAGGTAAAATGACATAAAGCAGCAAACATGCTAATTTGCTAATTGGGGGGCGTGGACTAGAACAGCCAATGATCAACTAGCATCACGTCTTCTACACCACCGATACATCACCAATACATCACCGATACACCACCAATACATCACTGATACACCACCGATAAACCACCGATACACCACCAATACACCACCGATACATCACCAATACACCACCAATACATCAATGATACACAACCAATACACCACCGATACACCACCAATATACCACCAATACATCACCGATACATCACCAATACATCACTGATACACCACCGATAAACCACCGATACACCACCAATACACCACCGATACATCACCAATACACCACCAATACATCAATGATACACAACCAATACACCACCGATACACCACCAATACACCACCAATACGCCACCGATACGCCACCGATACGCCACCGATACACCACCAATACACCACCAATACACCACCAATACATCACCAATACATCACTGATACACCACCGATACACCACTGATACACCACCAATACTCCACCGATACACCACCGATACATCACCGTTACATCACCAATACACAACCAATACACCACCGATACACCACAAATACACCACCAATACTCCACCGATATACCACCGATACATCACCGTTACATCACCAATACACCACCGATACACCACCGATACACCACCAATACTCCACCAATACACCACCGATACACCACCAATACTCCACCAATACACCACCGATACACCACCAATACACCACCAATACACCACCGATACACCACCAATACACCACCAATACATCACCAATACACCACCAATACACCACCAATACTCCACAACCCACCACCAATACACCACCAATACACCACCGATACACCACCAATACACCACCAATACACCACCAATACACCACCAATACACCACCGATACACCACCAATACACCCCCAATACATCACCAATACACCACCAATACTCCACCTATACACCACCGATACACCACCGATACACCACCAATACACCACCAATACACCACCAATACACCACCGATACACCACCGATACACCACCGATACACCACCGATACACCACCAATACTCCACAACCCACCACCAATACACCACCAATACACCACCAATACACCACCGATACACCACCAATACACCACCAATACACCACCGATACACCACCAATACACCACCAATACACCACCGATACACCACCAATACACCCCCAATACACCACCAATACACCACCGATACACCACCGATACACCACCAATACACCACCGATACATCACCAATACACCACCGATACACCACTGATACACCACCAATACACCACCAATACACCACCGATACACCACCGATACATCACCAATACACCACCGATACACCACCAATACACCACCAATACACCACCTATACACCACCAATACACCACCGATACACCACCAATACACCACCAATACACCACCAATACACCACCGATACACCACCAATACACCACCAATACTCCACAACCCACCACCAATACACCACCAATACACCACCAATACACCACTGATACACCACCAATACACCACCGATACACCACCGATACACCACCGATACACCACTGATACACCACCAATACACCACCAATACACCACCAATACACCACCGATACACCACCAATACACCACCGATACACCACCGATACACCACTGATACACCACCAATACACCACCGATACACCACTGATACACCACCAATACACCACCAATACACCACCGATACACCACCAATACACCACCGATACACCACCGATACACCACCGATACACAACCAATACACCACCGATACACCACCAATACACCACCAATACACCACCGATACACCACTGATACACCACCAATACACCACCAATACACCACCAATACACCACCGATACACCACCGATACACCACCAATACACCACCGATACACCACCGATACATCAATGATACACCACCGATACACCACCAATAAACCACCAATACACCACCGATACACCAATGATACACCACCAATACACCACCAATACACCAATGATACACCACCAATACACCACCAATACACCAATGATACACCACCAATACACCAATGATACACCACCAATACACCACCAATACACCAATGATACACCACCAATACACCACCAATACACCACCAATACACCAATGATACACCACCAATACACCACCGATACACCACCAATACACCAATGATACACCACCAATACACCACCAATACACCAATGATACACCACCAATACACCACCGATACACCACCAATACACCACCAATACATCACCAATACACCACCAAAACACCACCGATACACCGTCAATACACCACCAATACACCACCAATACACCACTGATACACCACCAATACACCACCGATACACCACCAATACACCACCAATACATCACCAAAACACCACCGATACACCACCAATACATCACCGATACACCACCGATACACCACCAATACACCACTGATACACCACTGATACACCACTGATACACCACCAATACACCACCAATACACCACCAATACACCACCGATACACCACAACCCACCACCAATACACCACCAATACACCACTGATACACCACTGATACACCACCAATACACCACCGATACACCACCAATACACCACCAATACACCACTGATACACCACCAATACACCACCGATACACCACTGATACACCACCAATACACCACCAATACACCACCAATACACCACCGATACACCACCGATACACCACCAATACACCACCGATACACCACCGATACACCACCAATACACCACCGATACACCACCAATACACCACCGATACACCACCGATACACCACCAATACACCACCGATACACCAATACACCACTGATACACCACCGATACACCACCGATACACCACTGATACACCACCGATACACCACCAATACACCAACAATACACCACTGATACACCACAACCCACCACCAATACACCACCAATACACCACTGATACACCACCGATACACCACTGATACACCACCAATACACCACCAATACACCACCGATACACCACCAATACACCAATGATAAACCACCAATACACCACCGATACACCAATGATACACCACCGATATACCACCGATACACCACTGATACACCCCCAATACACCACCGATACACCACCAATACACCACTGATACACCACCGATACACCACCGATACACCACTGATACACCACCAATACACCACCGATACACCACCGATACACCACTGATACACCACCAATACACCACCGATACACCACCGATACACCAATGATAAACCACCAATACATCACCGATACACCACCATGACACCACAGATTCATCACTGTTACACCACGAATACATCACAGATAATCTGTGACGTCGCTGGCTGAAACAGCTGACGGTCGGTGTTCCAGCTAGTTCCTGAAGATGGTTCTCTGAGTTCCTAGTTCCTGAAGATGGTTCTCTGAGTTCCTCCTGATGACACTTATCTGATTCCTGCAACATTTCAGCATCTTTGGAGCTGAAACTTTGTTTACATGCTGGAAGCTTTTGCAGCTTCAATGAGACATTTTATAAACAGAAATATAGTTCAGCACCTTCATGACAGCAGTAGGAACTGCAGCAGGAACTACCCCAGGAACTGCAGCAGGAACTACCTGAGGAACCGCAACAGGAACTGCAGCAGGAACTGCCCCAGGAACTGCAACAGGAACTACCCCAGGAACTGCAGCAGGAACTACCCCAGGAACTGCAGCAGGAACTACCCCGGGAATTGCTATAGGAACAGCAACAGGAACTACCCCAGAAACTATTCCAAGAACCGCAACAGGAACTACCCCAGGAACTGCAGCAGGAACTGCCCCAGGAACTACAGCAGGAACTTCCCCAGGAATTGCTATAGGAACAGCAACAGGAACTAACCCAATAACTGCAACAGGAACTAACCCAATAACTGCAACAGGAACTGCAACAAGAACTACCCCAATAACTGCAACAGGAACTAACCCAATAACTGCAACAGGAACTGCAACAAGAACTACCCCAATAACTGCAACAGGAACTGCAACAGGAACTATTCCAAGAACCGCAACAGGACCTGCAGCAGGAACTACCCCAATAACTGCAACAGGAACTGCAACAGGAACTATTCCAAGAACCGCAACAGGACCTGCAGCAGGAACTGTCCCAGGAATTGCTATAGGAACAGCAACAGGTACAGCAACAGGAACTGTAGCAGGAACCACAACAGGAACTACCCCAGAAACTATTCCAAGAACCGCAAAAGGAACTGCAGCAGGAACTGCAACAGGAACTACCCCAATAACTGCAACAGGAACTGCAACAAGAACTGCAACAGGAACTGCAACAAGAACTGCAACAGGAACCACAACAGGAACTACCCCAGAAACTACTCCAAGAACTGCAACAGGAACTGCAACAGGAACTCCCCCAATAACTGCAACAGGAACTGCAACAGGAACTACAACAGGAACTGCAACAGGAACTACTCCAAGAACTGCAACCGAAACTACAGCAGGAACTACAACAGGAACTGCAACAGGAACTACAACAGGAACTACAACAGGAACTGCAACAGGAACTGCAACAGGAACTGCAACAGGAACTGCAGCAGGAACTACTCCAAGAACTGCAACAGGAACTGCAACAGGAACTACAGCAGGAACTGCAGCAGAAACTGCAACAGGAACTACAGCAGGAACTGCAGCAGAAACTACTCCAAGAACTGCAACAGGAACTGCAACAGGAACTGCAACAGGAACTGCAGCAGGAACTACTCCAAGAACTACAACAGGAACTGCAACAGGAACTACAACAGGAACTACAACAGGAACTACAACAGGAACTGCAACAGGAACTGCAACAGGAACTGCAACAGAAACTGCAACAGGAACTGCAGCAGGAACTACTCCAAGAACTGCAACAGGAACTGCAACAGGAACTACAGCAGGAACTGCAGCAGAAACTACTCCAAGAACTGCAACAGGAACTGCAACAGGAACTGCAACAGGAACTGCAGCAGGAACTACAACAGGAACTACAACAGGAACTGCAGCAGGAACTGCAATAGGAACTACAGCAGGAACTTCAGCAGGAACTACCCCTCACTCCGCTGGCAGCATCCCTTACTTCTGACTCCTGTAAAAAACTGGAGTTGAGATCATCTCTGAGGACTCTGACAGCAACAGGAACCAGAACCAGTTCTGGTTCCCACCAGAGGTCCAGTTCTGGTTCCCAGCAGAGGTCTGGTGGACCCTCGGGGAACCAGCAGGGACCAGTTTTACCTCCGAGTCCAGGTCCCGGGTCCAGCAGCTCCGTCCTCTTCTCCTCTTCCTCTCTTCTGTTCTCCTCCAGCTGCTGCTACAGAGGGAGGGGGGGAGGGGCCTCGTCAGGGGGCGGGGCTTAGCCAGCCACAGGCTTCCCTTTTGTACCCACCCGTCCCCCCGTCCCCCCGTCCCCCCGTCCCCCCGTCCCCGTTCCATGACGTCTCTCTGAAACCAGACCCCCCCCCACCCCTTCACTCCTCTGTTTATTTGGTTTCCTGGAATGCTGAGCAACTTTCTCCTGGATTTTCTTTCTTTCCTGACGAACATGGATCTGCAGGCTGAGAACTCTGCCAGGTTTCCAGGTTTCCAGGTTGAGCATGAGAGCAACACTAAGTACCTCCTCACATCTGCCCCTCAGTCCAGGCTGTGAATCTACGACTGCGTTTACGTGCATCAATAACCCTCTTAAAACCGGGAATTAGGAATGGGCGGTATGGACTAGAAAAATGGTATCACGATAATTTCTGGCATTTATCCCGATAACGATAAAAATTACGATTAAAAAATACCAATTCAACTCCACCTTTTTAACTAAAATCTATCTCGCTCTCAGATCCGCCATGTTTGTTACACAAAAACGTATCAACGGGAATTTATTCTTTCTTTCTTTCTTTCTTTCTTTCTTTCTTTCTTTCTTTCTTTCTTTCTTTCTTTCTTTCTTTCTTTCTTTCTTTCTTTCGATTTCTTTCTTTCTTTTCAGACTCATTTCCTTCCTTCCTTCCTTTCTTCCTTCCTTCCTTCCTTCCTTCCTTCCTTCCTTCCTTCCTTCCTTCCTTCCTTCCTTCCTTCCTTCCTTTTTCCCTTCTTTCCTCCTGCTCTCTCCTTGTTTTCTCGCTTCCTTCTCCCTTCTCCCCTTTCCTTCCTTCCTTCCTTCCTTCCTTCCTTCCTTCCTTCCTTCCTTCCTTCCTTCCTTCCTTCCTTCCTTCCTTCCTTCCTTCCTTCCTTCCTTCCTTCCTTCCTTCCTTCCTTCCTTTTTCCCTTCTTTCCTCCTGCTCTCTCCTTGTTTTCTCGCTTCCTTCTCCCCTTTCCTTCCTTCCTTCCTTCCTTCCTTCCTTCCTTCCTTCCTTCCTTCCTTCCTTCCTTCCTTCCTTCCTTCCTTCCTTCCTTCCTTCCTTCCTTCCTTCCTTCCTTCCTTCCTTCCTTCACGTACATTGTGCGTGGATTTAACACAGAACCATAAATCAGTTTTACACAAAAACATCATCAACAGGAATTTATCATTTTTACCGTGAGATACAAATTCTTACCGTGGGGAATTTTTTTGACGGTTTATCGTGAACGGTAAAATATCGCCCATTCCTACCGGGAATATTAACAATAACCCGGTTTTTCACGGCCATGTAAACACCAATAACCCCTTTGAATAACCGGAATTTGCTCATATTCCGGTTTTTACAGTTTTTCACAATTGTTTAAACACATGTATTGGAACATCAGACACAATGTGCACAACCTGGAACTCATGTTTCAGGTGGCTGAACCAATCCTGCTGAACTCCAAGCACATTTACTGCTCTACACTCAAATTCCCATTCCATACCAGAGCTGGATAGTAACGAGTTACATTTACTCCATTACATTTAGGCCCCGTTTACACGGAGCAAAAACTGAGGCGTTTTCATGCGTTTTGGCCGTTCGTTTACATGAAAACGAAGCTCAAAGTCTCCAAAAACGATCATTTCTGAAAACTCCGGCCAAAGTGGAGATTTTCAAAAACTACGTTTTCACATTTGCGTCTAAACAGAGGAAAACGGACATTTAGGCTTCAGAACGTCACATTATGCAACAGAAACGTCACCAGCGTCATGTGTGCGACCTGTGTTTACAATTAGTTTGGCCACCGTCAATATTTTCTTGTATTTTACCTGTTTTATATTCTAACGTCACACTTAAAAGTAACTCCACTTCTTTGTCACTCCAAACCAAAGACTCGTTCCGTCTTGGAAGTAAAGTCTGAATTATGGTCCTGCGTTAAATCGACGCAAACCCTACGCCGTACGGTGTGCGTCGCCGCGTACCCTACGCGGAACCATAAATCAGCCTTAACTGGAAGTTACACGTCACGTGTCATTTGTTGATGTTTTTTCCAGGATTCTGATTGGCTGGCATGACGTTAACACCGTATTTATGCGGATTCGTGTAAACGAAGATATTTTGAAAACGATCTTGTGTAAACGATGGAATTTTTCAAAACGTAGAGAGGGAAATATCCGTTTTTGTAAATACCCGGCTATGTGTAAACGGGGCCTTACTTGAGTAAGTTTTGGGAAATGTTGTACTTTTAGGAGTAGTTTTGAATCACTATACTTTTTACTTTTACTTGGATATGAACATTTCTGCATTTGTAGACGGTAGAAAGTACCGGGATAGAAGATTTACAAGAAGGTGAGAGAAAAGTTGTGCGCAGCAACATTTGTAGGAAGGCCAGACCAGATCAAGCTCCGCTGGAAGACGCTGAAAAAGGCCGAGAAATAAAACGACTTCTCCTGGGCTGTTGATTATCCACCGTGCTGCTGTTGTTGTTGCTGTTTTGGATTTGGATACAGGAAGAAGAAGCAGAAATGACGGGAATTGCGTCATGATGTTCTCCGTGCGTCGCTGGTTTGATCCAGATATCCCCAATGATTAATTACCATGTAATACGGATTATTCCCAATGTTTCAGTAACTGGAATATGGACTGCATGGAAACGTAGTCTATGTAGAAAGAGATTTAAAAGCTTTTCCAAACTTTTCCTCTCTGTTTCCATCACTTTTGTCCTCGGTCCCATCGGCCATCTGCCGAGGATGAGGACCCCCCCCAAGACAAAGACCCCCCCCAAGACAAAGACCCCCATGATAAAGACCCCCCTCCTTCACAGACAAAGACCCCCCACCCCCCCCCCCCCCCCCCTAACCCTAACCCTTCAGCTGAAAGACCCGGTCACATGTGAATGAATATGAGTTGATGAAGCTGCAGGAATCCCACCTGCTAGCTGAGAGGGAATTCATGAAAATCGTGCACTTGGTGACAAGTTTTTGATGTTTGGCATGGTGTTAGTTATGGACATAAGGTTTTCAAAAACCACCGCAAACAAATTGGGACGGCCCCCCTAGTGGCCGGTTTGCAGAACATTCTAAATGAATCAATAAGCAATAAGGCGATAGAGGCATTGTTGGTGTTGAGTGAGTTTAAATACTCACAGCTGATTTTTTCGTGTGTGTTATTTTAATAAAATCCTATTCTTTCACTGTGACTTAGTTCTGAGGTTCTGTTCATCTTAAGCCTGAATGAAGGCCACTGTTCTCACCCAATCAGATTATTGATACTACAGCGATAGTGACTTGTCCAATAAACAGAAAATTGCATTCCTTGGGGGTGAAAATAGGATCTAGAGCCAAATATAATCTTTCTATGTGACTTAATTCTAGAGTTTTTAGGGCAAAAAACTGACCTTGAAAATTAAATTTAACCTTCAACATGACCTTGAAAGAGGAAATTTATCCCAGAATTGAATTCCTAGCACCAAAAAAGTAGAGAAAGTGACAATATTCAACAATCTAGGACTAAGAGAAGCTGAGATTTGACCTTTGGTCTTTTTGGCGGGAGCCATTTTGAATGTTCTGCCACTAGGGGGCCGTCCAGATTTGTTTGCGCTGGTTTTGGAAAACCTTATGTCCAAACCTAACACCATGCCAAATATCAAAAACTTGTCACCAAGTGCACAATCTTTATGATTTTTGACATATTCCCTCCCAGCTATGCTGCTGACAGAGCCGGGTCCTCTGGTCCCCCAGAACCCAGAACTAAAGTTCTGATGGTCCGAGAGGACAGGGCCGGGTCCTCTGGTCCCCCCAGAACCCAGAACTAAAGTTCTGATGGTCTGAGACGACAGAACCGGGTCCTCTGGTCAGGGCAGGTTGTTAGGAAGTGGGGGTGCGGTGCGGGTGGGGGTCCATTTCCTGTCCCCCTGACTGGGGTCCTTGTCCTTGTCGGGTGGGGGGGACGGGTGGGGGGACGGGTGGGCCCCCGGACTCGGGGCGCGGCCAGTGTCGGCCCCCGGCCCGGTCGTCACAGCTGCTTCCTGCCGCGTTTGTGCAGCTACTCCGACTGCAGAGCTGAAACACTGCTGAGCTGCAAACACCAGGAACCAGGAACTGAGGGACCCAGGAACTGAGGAACCAAGGAACCCAGGAACTGAGGAAACGAGGAACCCAGGAACCAGGAACCAAGGAACTGAGGAGCCGAGGAACCCGGGAACCGTTACAGATGTCCCACAAAAACGAAGAACTGAGGAACCGAGGAATCAAGGAAGCGTTACAGCAGTTTGCTGGTCAGTAAACCAGCAACCCCCCGGTCCCTCCCCATCAAGTTCAAGTTAATTTGAGATACATCATTGCATAACACTATGAATAATGATGTTTCTTATACTTTGACGCAAGAGGACCGCTCTATTGAAAAAAACAACAACAATAACAACAACAAAAAAATAAATACAAATAAATATAACTGTAAAACAATGCTAAAAAGGTTTTGTTTTACTTCTGAAAAAGCTTGTACGCTCTCGGGAGGAACGACATCTGGTGCCTTTTTGTGTGAGTGTCCTCCCATTGCGTAGCGTGTAGCGACTGGAGGCTTTGGATCGTTGGGATTGTCCTTCTCTCAGTAACCGATGGAATTCCCTTAAGGTGCCTCCTGTCTCCTCACCTCCTCTCTCCTCACCTCCTCTCTCCTCACCTCCTCTCTCCTCACCTCCAGAGTGGGGAACTAGTTAGTCGGTATCCCTATGCAGGCCAGCTGACAGTCCTGCCGGGGCCCCGGACAAAATAATCTAAGATGGGCCCCCCTGCGCCCGGATCTCTCCTTCTCCCTCTTCCTCTCCTCTCCCTCTGCTCTTCAGGTTTTTATACAAGCTAATGGATGTTAGCATTGCTAGCAGTTAGGTTAAGTTACAAGGTTGGTAAACGTTGTAACTGTTTCTGACCTTGCTCTACGCTGACTTTATTAATTCCAGCTTCACCGTCACCACCTTTTTAAAATATTTGTATAGAGAATCTATGAGGCCTCTATTTTCTTCTTCTCTTCTTCTCTTGTCTCTTCTTTTCTGAGCACCGGACTTGTGCTGACCGGACATTTTGACCATCCTAATGGTTGAATTAAATGATAACATAAAATGTTGATCAGCGGCCAAACCATTTTTGTGTTGGGGGTTCTTAACCACAAGGACAATTAGGAAGAAAACAAATAACAAGCTTTTATGTAACTCAAATACTACATATTCTTTCCACAAATAGGCATATTTTGAAGCATTTTGAAAAATGATTCCATAATTTAATGAGAATTAAAAAAAATATATATATATATATTTTTTTTTTCAGTTCTGCAGGTGGGTAAGGTGTCTTGCCCAAGGACACTATGGGCCTGATTTACTAAAGGTTTGCATGCGTAAAAACGTGTGCAAACTTGACAGCACCCGCAAACCAAAGTGCCAGCTGATCTACTAACAGCGTGCAAAGAGGACTGCGTCTCTGAAATGAGCAAAATAGCACACGCTGTTCATTTAGTACTTTTGCCCTGATGAATAATCAATATGGGGCGTACCCGCCAGAAAGCGCTAAATACTGGGAGGGGAAAATGCAAATAGGTTCATTTACCACACGCAATGAGATTTACCAAGCCTGAAAGTAGTTGCGGGGATTGTGATTGCGTCTGTATTTAATACGTTCGAAAGGAAGGTGCTAATCTGCCCAGCATTACGCACCAATGGCTGCTGTTATTGTGGCAAGGAGGCGACATCGCCTAAATCAAAGAATACGCAGAGAGAGAGTCTTTATTCTGCTGCATGCTATTTTAGAAATGGTTGCACAAGTTTTATTAAAGGCCACTTTTTCTTTAGTTCTTCGCTTTATATCTTGCCACCTTCTTTTAACCTCATCTGCCGTTCTTTTTGTCTTACCAACTGCATTTATTCTATCGCAGATTTTCTCCAATATTGCGTTTCTTTTGGTAATGTTTAAATTTCTTTGCTGTAGTTCATGAATGTGTTTATTTGCCTCTTCCACTAATATCTCTAACTCCAACTCGTCAAATTTCATTTTGCACTTGCGACTATCCTGCTTTCCATCTAGACTCTCCATGGCGCAAACCGTAAGACACGCAACACCTCATTTAAATACTGCGGTTTGCACCTGTTATCAATTGCGCAAGCATTCTTAGTTGATCACTTAGTAAAGGATCTTAGTAAATCAGGCCCTATGACAGCAAACTGGGACGGACCTTCCAATCATTGGACGACCTGCTCTACCACCTGAGCTACTGCCGCCCCAACATAAACTGGACTTGTGCGTCCCATTTCAGGTCAGAGGAGAGCTGTATTCCAAGGAACCTGAATGTGTCCACCCTGTCTACAGCCTGGTTATTCAAAACGATAGGAGGGGGTACCGGACGGTTATGAGGCTCCCTGAGGCTAATAACCATGTCCTTAGTCTTCACAGCATTGGCTGCCAGACAGTAGGTCTGACCCCAGGCTGTCAGCTCCTCCTCTGTCTTCATCTTCATCTCGGGGAACCCGGCAGCTCAACTGCAGCGGCGCGTCGGCCGCCTCTAAACGGCTGGTAATTGGAGGAGGGGCCCGCTGGGGTCGGGGGGGCTCAGGTGGAGTTGCCGGGCTGAACCGAGGCTAATCGGATCAGAACCGTGCCAAATGTGGTGGAGTCTCACCAGCTGGAGGTCATCCGAGGGTCCCCCGATAACTGAGATTCAACCCCCCCCCCCCATCTTTTCTACTTCTGTGTGATCAGATCAGATATTCACCGTATTAAGACTTTCCTGGTGATCAATCAACCCATCAATCAACCCATCAATCAGCCAATCAATCCGCCCATCAGTCAACCCATCAATCAACCCAATGGGCGATGTTGCTACCATTTTGCTAACAAGCTAAAGTTCGCAAAAATCCTACGCCCGAAAAAACCTGAAAAATGAACGCGATTTCCCTTTTCTTCTTCTTCTTCTTCTTCTTCTTCTTCTTCTTCTTCTTCTTCTTCTTCTTCTTCTTCTTCTTCTTCTTCTTCTTCTTCTTCTTCTTCTTCTTCTTCTTCTTCTTCTTCTTCTTCTTCTTCTTCTTCTTCTTCTTCTTCTTCTTCTTCTTCTTCTTCTTCTTCTTCTTCCGCACGCTTTTTTCGTCCGTTAATACGGCCCGAACCGCAACCAGAGACGTTCTATAAACCGAGACAGCCCACTAAGGTTCGAGTTTCTGTATCTGTGTCACGTGACTGCCACGCCCCTTTAGGAGACCGGAAGTAGGTCCTGAGTCTATTGAGTCCTATGGGAAAAGTGAACGTGAGCACAGATTATTACCAATTCCTTCGCCCCATAGTAACCTAAGTAAATATGGGACCCATCTTTCAAAAGCCACAAATCTTCTGAACATTCTGACACCAAAATGGCAATTTTAAGACCGACAGATTAGGAGAAAATGAACTTTGTTTGAGACCTGTATCTGTCTGATCAACACACTCTCGCGAGATTTGGCTCTCATCGTTTTCCCATCGGATAAAATTAAGTTTAAAACTAAAATAAAACTTGCTTCTTTTCTTAATAATACTGTTATTTTTATTATTTAAGTATTTTTGGAAGAAAGTTGTACTGTATCTAGTGTTGTATGTTCCAAAACGATGTGGGGAGAGGGGCGGCCATGCCCACTTAGGAGACCGGCAGTGTATACCATTCCATACCATTGGCAGTAACGGCAATGCGCTATCTTGT
The DNA here is from genome assembly GCF_033807715.1 of Cololabis saira. Classification (NCBI taxonomy): domain Eukaryota; kingdom Metazoa; phylum Chordata; class Actinopteri; order Beloniformes; family Belonidae; genus Cololabis; species Cololabis saira. The sequence goes on along the minus strand of NC_084604.1, from coordinate 38,852,787 downwards.
GTATAGAGGATCTTTGCCGCAACGTGCATCCATGCATGTCATACATCGTGCCTGGGCGGTCATTACTTTTCTCAGTCAAAAGTGTTACCGTGGCAATGCTAGATGCCAAAAAGCAAAAAGAAAGGGCGAAAATTCGGATGCTTATTGCTCGGACGAACATTATTGTACCAAACTGGACCAGACAGGACCAAACTGGCCCAAACCGGACAAGCTGGACCAAACCGGACCAAACCAGACCAAACCGGACCAAACCGGACAAAACTGGACCAAATTGGAACAAACCAGACCAAACCAGACCAGACCAGACCAAACTGGACCAAACCGGACAAAATCGGACCAAACCAGACCAAACTGGACCAAACCGGACAAAAATGGACCAAACCGGACCAAACTGGACCAAACCGGACAAAACCGGACCAACTGGACCAAACCGGACCAAACCGGACAAAACTGGACCAAACTGGACCAAACCGGACAAAACTGGACCAAACCAGACCAAACTGGACCAAATCAGACCAAACCAGACCAAACCAGACCAAACTGGACCAAACCGGACAAAACCGGACAAAACTGGACCAAACCAGACCAAACTGGACCAAACCCGACCAAACCGGACCAACTGGACCAAACCGGAACAAACCGGACAAAACTGGACCAAACCAGACAAAACTGGTGCAAATCGGACCAAACCAGACCAAACCGGACCAAACTGGACCAAAGCGGACCAAACCAGACCAAACTGGACCAAACCAGACCAAACCAGACCAAACCGGACCAAACTGGACAAACTGGACCAAACCGGACCAAACTGGACCAACTGGACCAAACCGGACCAAACCGGACCAAACCGGACGAAACCAGACAAAACTGGACCAAACCGGACAGAACTGGACCAAACCAGACCAAACTGGACCAAACCAGACCAAATCGGAACAAACCAGACCAAACCGGACCAAACTGGACCAAACCAGACCAAACCGGACCAAATCGGACCAAACCGGACCAAACTGGACCAAATCGGACCAAACCGGACAAAACCAGACCAAACTGGACCAAACCGGACAAGCTGGACCAAACTGGACAAACTGGACCAAACCGGACCAAACTGGACCAACTGGACCAAACCGGACAAAACTGGATCAAACCAGACCAAACCGGACCAAACCGGCCACACTGGACCAAACCAGACCAAACTGGACCAAACTGGACAAAACCAGACCAAATCGGACCAAACCGGACCAAACTGGACCAAACCAGACAAAACCGGACCAAATTGGACCAAACCGGACAAAAATGGACCAAACCGGACCAAACTGGACCAAACCGGACCAAACCGGACCAAACCGGACCAACTGGATCAAACCGGACCAAACCGGACAAAACTGGACCAAACCAGACCAAACTGGACCAAACCGGACCAAACCGGACAAAATTGGACCAAACTGGACCAAACCGGAAAAAACTGGACCAAACCAGACCAAACTGGACCAAATCGGACCAAACCAGACCAAACCAGACCAAACTGGACAAAACCGGACCAAACCGGACAAAACTGGACCAAACCAGACCAAATCGGACCAAACCGGACCAAACTGGACCAAACCAGACAAAACCGGACCAAATTGGACCAAACTGGACCAAATCGGACAAAACCAGACCAAACCGGACCAACTGGACTATACCGGACAAAACCGGACCAAACAGGACCAAACCGGAAAAAAATGGACCAAACCGGACCAAACTGGACCAAACCGGGCCAACCAGGACCAAACCGGACCAATTGGACTAAACCGGACCAAACCGGACAAGACTGGACAAACCAGACCAAACTGGGCCAAATCGGACCAAACAGGACCAAACCGGACCAACTGGACCAAACCAGACCAAACTGGACCAAACCAGAACAAATCGGACCAAACCAGACCAAACTGGACCAAACCGGACCAGACCGGACCAAACTGGACCAAACCGGACAAAACTGGACTAAACCGGAGCAAACCAGACCAAACTGGACCAAACCGGACAAGCTGGACCAAACCGGATCAAACTGGACCAAACCAGACCAAATCGGACCAAACTGGACCAAATCGGACCGAACCAGACCAAACCGGACCAAACCGGGCCAAACTGGACAAAATCGGACCAAACTGGACAAACTGGACCAAACCGGACAAAACTGGACCAAACCGGACCAAACCAGACCAAAGGGGACCAAACTGGACCAAACCAGACCAAACTGGACCAAATCGGACCAAACCAGACCAGACCGGACCAAACTGGACCAAACCGGACCAAACCGGACAAAACTGGACCAAACCGGACCAAACCAGACCAAACTGGACCAAACCGGACCAAACTGGACCAAACCGGGCCAAACCAGACCAAATAGGACCAAACCAGACCAAACCGGACCAAACTGGACCAAACCGGACCAGACCGGACAAGACTGGACTAAACCGGACCAAACCAGACCAAACTGGACCAAACCGGACCAAACTGGACCAAAACGGACCAGACCGGACAAAACTGGACAAAACCGGACCAAACTGGACCAAACCGGACCAAACTGGACCAAACCGGACCAGACCGGACCAAACTGGACCAAACCGGACCAAACCGGAAAAAAACTGGACTAAACCGGACCAAACCAGACCAAACGGGACCAAACCGGACAAACTGGACCAAACCGGACCAAACTGGACCAAACCGGACCAAACTGGACCAAATCGGACCAAACCAGACCAAACCGGACCAAACCGGGCCAAACTGGACAAAATCGGACCAAACTGGACAAACTGGACCAAACCGGACAAAACTGGACCAAACCGGACCAAACCAGACCAAAGGGGACCAAACTGGACCAAACCAGACCAAACTGGACCAAACTGGACCAAATCGGACCAAACCAGACCAGACCGGACCAAACCGGACAAAACTGGACCAAACTGGACCAAACCGGACCAAACTGGACCAAACCGGGCCAACTGGACCAAACCAGACCAAACTGGAACAAACCAGACCAAACCAGACCAAATCGGACCAAACAAGACCAAACCGGACCAAACTGGACCAAACCGGACCAGACCGGACCAAACTGGACCAAAACGGACCAAATCGGACAAAACTGGACCAAACCGGACCAAACCAGACCAAACTGGACCAAACCGGACAAGCTGGACCAAACCGGACCAAACTGGACAAAACCGGACCAAACTGGACCAAACCGGACCAAACAGGACCAAACCGGACAAAACCGGACAGAACTGGACCAAACCAGACCAAACTGGACCAAACCAGACCAAATCGGAACAAACCAGACCAAACCAGACCAAACCGGACCAAATCGGACCAAACCGGATCAAACTGGACCAAATCGGACAAAACCAGACCAATCCGGACCAAACTGGACCAAACCGGACAAAACCAGACCAAACTGGACCAAACCGGACAAGCTGGACCAAACTGGACAAACTGGACCAAACCGGACCAAACTGGACCAACTGGACCAAACCGGACCAAACCGGGCACACTGGACCAAACCAGACCAAATCGGACCAAACCGGACCAAACTGGACCAAACCAGACAAAACCGGACCAAATTGGACCAAACTGGACCAAATCGGACCAAACCAGACCAAACCAGACCAACTGGACTAAACCGGACAAAACCGGACCAAACCGGACAAACTGGACCAAACCGGAACAAACTGGACCAAACCGGACCAAACAGGACCAAACCGGGAAAAAATGGACCAAACCGGACAAAACTGGACCAAACCGGGCCAAACAGGACCAAACCGGACCAATTGGACTAAACCGGACCAGACCGGACAAGACTGGACAAACCAGACCAAACTGGACCAAATCGGACCAAACAGGACCAAACCGGACCAACCGGACCAAACTGGACCAAACAGGACCAAACCGGACCAACTGGACGAAACCGGACCAAACCGGACCAAACTGGACCAAACCGGACCAAACAGGACCAAACCGGACAAAACCGGACAGAACTGGACCAAACCAGACCAAACTGGACCAAACCAGACCAAATCGGAACAAACCAGACCAAACCAGACCAAACCGGACCAAATCGGACCAAACCGGATCAAACTGGACCAAATCGGACAAAACCAGACCAATCCGGACCAAACTGGACCAAACCGGACAAAACCAGACCAAACTGGACCAAACCGGACAAGCTGGACCAAACTGGACAAACTGGACCAAACCGGACCAAACTGGACCAACTGGACCAAACCGGACCAAACCGGGCACACTGGACCAAACCAGACCAAATCGGACCAAACCGGACCAAACTGGACCAAACCAGACAAAACCGGACCAAATTGGACCAAACTGGACCAAATCGGACCAAACCAGACCAAACCAGACCAACTGGACTAAACCGGACAAAACCGGACCAAACCGGACAAACTGGACCAAACCGGAACAAACTGGACCAAACCGGACCAAACAGGACCAAACCGGGAAAAAATGGACCAAACCGGACAAAACTGGACCAAACCGGGCCAAACAGGACCAAACCGGACCAATTGGACTAAACCGGACCAGACCGGACAAGACTGGACAAACCAGACCAAACTGGACCAAATCGGACCAAACAGGACCAAACCGGACCAACCGGACCAAACTGGACCAAACAGGACCAAACCGGACCAACTGGACGAAACCGGACCAAACCGGACCTAACTGGACCAAATCGGACCAAACCAGACCAAACTGGACCAAACCGGACCAACTGGACAAAACAGGACCAAACGGGACCAAACTGGACCAAACTGGACAAACTGGACCAAACCGGACCAAACTGGACCAAACCGGACCAAACAGGACCAAACCGGACCAAACTGGACCAAACCGGACCAAACAGGACCAAACCGGACCAAACTGGAGCAAACCGGACAAAACCGGACAAAACTGGACCAAAACAGACCAAACTGGACCAGACCGGATCAAACCGGACAAAACTGGACCAAACCGGACCAAACCAGACCAAACTGGACCAAACTGGACCAAACCGGACCAAACTGGACCAAACTGGACCAAACCAGACCAAACCGGACAAAATTGGACCAAACCAGACCAAGCTGGACCAAACCGGACCAAACCGGACCAAACAGGACCAAACCGGACCAACTGGACCAAACCGGACCAAACCGGACCAACTGGACAAAACAGGACCAAACAGGACCAAATCGGACCAAACCAGACCAAACCGGACCAAACTGGACCAAATCGGACTAAACCAGACCAAACTGGACCAAACCGGACCAACTGGACAAAACAGGACCAAACTGGACCAAACTGGACAAACTGGACCAAACCGGACCAAACTGGACCAAACCTGACCAAACAGGACCAAACCCCACCAACTGGACCAAACCAGACCAAACTGGACCAAACTGGACCAAACCAGACCATATCGGACCAAACCAGACCAAACCGGACCAAACTGGACCAAACCAGAACAAACCGGACCAAATTGGAACAAACTGGACCAAATCGGACCAAACCAGACCAAACCGGACCAAATCGGACCAAACCGGACAAAACTGGACCAAACCAGACCAAACTGGACCAAACCGGACCAAACAGGACCAAACTGGACCAAACCGGACAAAGATTGACCAAACCGGACCAAACTGGACAAAACCGGACCAAACCAGATCAAACTGGAACAAACCAGACCAAACTCGACCAAATCGGACCAAACCGGACAAAACTGGACCAAACCGGACCAAACCAGACCAAACTGGACCAAACTGGACCAAACCGGACCAAACCAGACCAAACTGGACCAAACTGGACCAAATCGGACCAAACCAGACCAGACCGGACCAAACTGGACCAAACCGGACCAAACCGGACAAAACTGGACCAAAACAGACCAAACTGGACCAAATCGGACCAAACCAGACCAGACCTGACCAAACTGGACCAGACCGGATCAAACCGGACAAAACTGGACCAAACCGGACCAAACCAGACCAAACTGGACCAAATCGGACCAAACCAGACCAGACCGGATCAAACTGGACCAAAACGGACCAAACCGGACAAAACTGGACCAAACCGGACCAAACCAGACCAAACTTGACCAAACCGGACCAACTGGACCAAACCGGACCAACCCGGACCAAACTTGACCAAACCGGACCAAACAGGACCAAACCGGACCAACTGGACCAAACCGGACCAAACCGGACCAACTGGACAAAACAGGACCAAACAGGACCAAATCGGACCAAACCAGACCAAACCGGACCAAACTGGACCAAATCGGACCAAACCAGACCAAACTGGACCAAACCGGACCAACTGGACAAAACAGGACCAAACTGGACAAACTGGAACAAACCGGACCAAACAGAACCAAACCTGACCAACTGGACCAAACCAGACCAAACTGGACCAAACTGGACCAAACTAGACCAAACTGGACCAAACTGGACATAACTGGACCAAACCAGACCAAACTGGATCAAACCAGACAAAACTGGACCAAACCGGACCAAACTGGACCAAACCAGACCAAACCGGACCAAATCGGACCAAACCGGACCAAACTGGACCAAACCAGACCAAACCAGACCGAACTGGACCAAACCAGACCAAACCGGACCAAATCGGACCAAACCGGGCCAAACTGGACCAAATCGGACCAAACCAGACCAAACCGGACAAAACTGGACCAAACCGGACCAAACTGGACCAAACCAGACCAAACCGGACCAAACTGGACCAAATCGGACCAAACCAGACCAGACCGGACCAAACTGGACCAAACCGGACCAAACCAGACCAAACTGGACCAAACCGGACAAGCTCGACCAAACTGGACCAAACTGGACAAACTGGACCAAACCGGACAAAACTGGACCAAACCAGACCAAACTGGACCAAATCGGACCAAACCAGACCAAACCGGACCAAACCAGACCAAACCGGACAAAACTGGACCAAACCAGACCAAGCTGGACCAAATCGGACCAAACCGGACCAAACTGGACCAAATCGGACCACAAATGGACCAAACTGGACATAACTGGACCATACCAGACCAAACTGGATCAAACCGGACCAAACTGGACCAAACCAGACAAAACTGGACCAAACTGGACCAAACCGGACCAATCCAGACCAAACTGGACCAAACCGGACCGAACCAGACCAAACTGGACCAAACCGGACCAAACCGGACAAAAATGGACCAAACCGGACCAAACCAGACCAAACTGGACCAAATCGGACCGAACCAGACAAAACTGGACCAAACCGGACCAACTGGACCAAACCGGACCAAACAGGACAAATCTGGACCAAACAGGACCAAACCGGACCAACTGGACCAAACTGGACCAAACCAGACCAAACTGGACCAAACAGGACCAAACAGGACCAAACCGGACCAAACCGGACAAACTGGACCAAGCTAGGCCAAACTGGACCAAACTGGACCAAATCGGACCAAACTGGACCAAACCGGACCAACCGGACAAAACAGGACCGAACCGGACAAACTGGACCAAACTAGACCAAACTGGACCAAACTGGACATAACTGGACCAAACCAGACCAAACTGGATCAAACCAGACAAAACTGGACCAAACCGGACCAAACTGGACCAAACTGGACCAAACTGGACCAAACCAGACCAAACCAGACAAAACTGGACCAAACCAGACCAAACAGCATGACCCTGCTCTAATGTGGAAAAAAAAAGGACCGTACAACTTCATCATGTTACTTATTACGTATTTTGCCATATTTAACTTTTTAAATAAAAAAAAAAATCCATTTTATTTTGGTTTATCGTACAGACATCATTAAAAACATTGACAAACCAAGGACGCGTTGTACTATAACATATTTTAGTTTCATCATGCTAGCTATTACGCTTTTTGAGATATTTAACTATTCTAATTTTGATGCTAACGGAACTTTGGACGCTTGTTGCTCGGCAACACGATATCGCAGAGACATCGATCCAACGTTAAAAGACTTCGGGACGATGTGGACTACAACTTAGTGAGGTGTTATTAGGCTACAACTTTTGAGATATTGAAGCCAAATTGTCCCATTTTATCCTATGGGGCTTGTTACAAAACCTACAAAACCCAAAACCTTTTATGGGGGAGAATATGAATAAATCATCCGTAAATGTGGCCCGAAACGCAACGTGCACCCAGGCTTTGGTTTGGTTTTAATGGCCATTATTAATAACCACAAACATGGCAAGAACCACCTCCGACACAACCAGTACCACCTTAAACACAACCAGTACCACCTTAAACACAACCAGTACCACCTTAAACACAACCAGTACCACCTTAAACACAACCAGTACCAACTTAAACACAACCAGTACCACCTTAAACACAAGCAGTACCACCTTAAACACAAGCAGTACCACCTTAAACACAACCAGTACCAACTTAAACACAACCAGTACCACCTTAAACACAAGCAGTACCACCTTAAACACAAGCAGTACCACCTTAAACACAACCAGAACCACCTTAAACACAACCAGTACCACCTTAAACACAAACAGTACCACCTTAAACACAAGCAGTACCACCTTAAACACAACCAGTACCACCTTAAACACACGCAGTACCACCTTAAACACAAGCAGTACCACCTTAAACACAACCAGTACCACCTTAAACACAAGCAGTACCACCTTAAACACAAGCAGTACCACCTTAAACACAACCAGTACCACCTTAAACACAACCAGTACCACTTTAAACACAAGCAGTACCACCTTAAACACAACCAGTACCACCTTAAACACAACCAGTACCACCATAAATACAACCAGTACCACCTTAAACACAAGCAGTGCCACCTTAAACACAAGCAGTACCACCTTGAACGCAACCAGTACCACCTTAAACACAAGCAGTACCACCTTAAACACAACCAGTACCACCTTAAACACAAGCAGTACCACCTTAAACACAAGCAGTACCACCTTAAACACAACCAGTACCACCTTAAACACAACCAGTACCACCTTAAACACAACCAGTACCACCTTAAAAACAACCAGTATCACCTTAAACACAACCAGTACCACCTTAAACACAACCAGTATCACCTTAAACACAACCAGTACCACCTTAAATACAACCAGTACCACCTTAAATACAACCAGTACCACCTTAAACACAACCAGTACCACCTTGAATACAACCAGTACCACCTTAAATACGACCAGTACCACCTTAAACACAACCAGTACCAACCCAAACAAAAGCAGCAAGAGGGGACGAATGGGCAGTAGGGCATGCCCATTTCAAAATTTCCTGAAATTTCTAGTTATTACTGTTATTATTATCATATATATATGGTGGATGGAGATGGACTGGAGGAAGAAGAGAGCTGACCACGTCCCGCTGCAGATCAACGGGGTGAGTGTGGAAGGAGTTTCCTCCTTCAGGTTCCTGGGAGTCCATGTGGCTGATGACATGGCACACCAACACAGCAGCGGTGGTCAGCAAAGCCCAGCAGAGACTGCATTTCCTAAGATTGCTCAGGAAGTGCAACGTGCAGCCCAACCTCATGCGGTGCTTCTACCGGTCCACAGTGGAGAGTGTGCTGACTTTTGTCATCACAGTGTGGTATGCTGGCCTCACTGTGAAGGACAAGACAGCTCTGCAGGGGGTCATAAAAGCGGCCCAGAAGATCGTCGGCCGCCCCCTGCCCTCCCTAAATGACATTGCAGACTCTCAGGGGCTGAAAAGGGCTAGAAGGATTTTGCAGGACCCCTCTCCTCCCGGGCACAGTCTTTTTGACATGCTGCCCTCCGGCAGGAGATACAGAGTCCTGAGGCAGCGGACAACAGGCTCAAAAACACTTACTACCCCTGGGCCATTAGATTGCTAAATAATACACAACAAAACATAACATAACATAGCAGAACAGGTGTATTTTTTTTTTTGAAGGATGTGGGAGTGATGTCTAGGTCAGAGTTTGTTGCACTTTACCAGACATTGTTTGTATTGCTTTTATGTTTTTATACTGTGCTTTTCATATTTATTTATTCCTCTTATTTTTGCTTCCTTTGCACTTTGGTGGGAACATCCCAACCAATCTCGTTGGAACCTGAGCACAATGACAATGAAGTCTATTCTATTCTATTCTATTCTATTCTGTATAATAATCTTCTTTTCTTCTCAGGAGTCACGTACATCTGCTGGTATCACCTGCTAGCTTACGTCTCTGTTGTCTCTCTGTCCTGCTGGAACTCGTGATCGTGGGACAATAAAGGAAAATCTAATCTAATCTAATTTAATCTTTTTCATTTGAGGTTAAATTTGGCCCAAACAAAGATCGTTTATGAGCAGATGACTTTAATTATTTAAAAAGAGAAGAAGGAGGGGGTGTTAGGGTTTGCACATGACTGCCTGAGTCCAGCCTCTCAGAACCAGCGCCAGCAGAGCAGCAGCCAAACCAAACACCAGCAGGAACCTCGCTGGTAGCAGGAACCTCGCTGGTAGCAGGAACCTCGCTGGCAGCAGGAACCTCGCTGGTAGCAGGAACCTCGCTGGTAGCAGGAACCTCGCTGGCAGCAGGAACCTCGCTGGCAGCAGGAACCTCGGTGGCAGCAGGAACCTCGCTGGCAGCAGGAACCTGGCCTGACACTGGCGGGAAAAACGTGGTGAAGCCTGGCAGATAAACCTCGCCTTACGCTGGTGGCAGAAACCTGACCTGGCAGGAGAAACGAAGCCTGACGCTGGCGGAGAAAGGAATGAAGCCTGACATCAGCAAAATAATCTTGTCATAAGTGCATGCATCTACTATGCAGAAGAGTATTTAGCTTGCTCTTAAAAGTAGGTCCAGACACTGTTAATCGGAAAGAGTTACATAAACACAAACCGTAACAAACAGGACCAAACCGGACCAAACTGGACCAAACCGGACCGAACTGGACCAAACTGGACCAACTGGACCAAACCAGACCAACTGGACCAAACCAGACCAAACTGGACCAACCCGGACCGAACTGCACCAAACTGGACCAAACCTGACCGAACTGGACCAAACCGGACCAACTGGACCAAACAGGACCAAACCAGAGCAAACTGGACCAAAGCGGTCAAAACCGGACCAAACTGGACCAAACCGGACCAAACCGGACCAAACTGGACTAAACTGGACCAAAAATTGACCAAAAATTTACCAAACTGGACCAAACCGGACCAAACCGGACCAAACTGGATTAAACTGGACCAAAAATTGACGAAAAATTGACCAAACTGGACCAAACCGGACCAACTGGACCAAAAATTGACCAAAAAGGACCAAACTGGATCAAACTGAACCAAATATGGACCAAACTGGACCAAACCGGACCAAAAATGGACCAAACTGGCACAAAGTGTACCAAACTGGACCAAATATGGACCAAACCGGACCAAACCGGATCAACTTGACCAAACTGGACCAAACCGGACCAAACTAGACCTAACCGAGGCCGGTTTTAGTGGGGGGCAGGGGTGGGCTGTGCCCACCCAAACGTGCGTCCTGCCCACCCAATCAAAGGTTATGGGGATCCTTTATGTTTTTATAATTTTATTTTTAATATCACAAAATATCTGTTCCGTTTCTGATTGGGTGGCAGGACACTGCGCATCATTTTTAGACACAACAATCAACGCATACCGCAAAAGTTGTATCTCGGCGGAGGGACCCGGCGTCCCAGCAAAATGAGCACAACAGAGTTCGGAACAGCACGCAGAGCACACACTGAAGGCTGATTTAGGGTTCTGCGTTAAGTCGACGCAGAGCCTACGCCGTAGGGTGCCGCGGCGTATCCTACGCCGTAGGCTCTGCGTTGGTGTAACGTGGAACCATAAATCAGCCTTGAGGGAGAATGAGCTGCGTCGAAAACCCCCTACACATAACCACGCCTCCAGCAACAGATCCACGAATCAGGAGTTATACACAGAAAATGAGAAAATACGTTTCAGTGTTTTTTTTGTCTAAAAGAAAATAAAGTTTATAATCACTGCCTCGGTGCTCCCGTCTGCCCACTCTGGTATCAAGAAAGAGAGCGACATCGCCGATTCGCCGACATGCATCGTTTCTTTAAGCCTCTAAGGAAAAGCCTCCGAGACGCCTCTCTCCATCCCGGCGAGGGTGGAAAGCGCCGGTGCGGGTGGCGGTGCTGCGGTGCCGTGCAGGCTCTGGAGCCACCAGCCTGCCGCGGGACCTTTTAAATCCACGCAGAGCCTACGCCGTAGGGTACGATTGATTGATAAAAAAAAATAAAAAAATCAAGAAAGAAAAGAGCAAAAAACATAAAATAAATGCAGCCTCAACAGGGCACAAGCCAGTGTCCTATTAGTGCTGGTCCCAATTCCTGGGTAAATGCAGAGGGTAGTGTCAGGAAGGGCAGTTGGATTAACATACTGTTGGTCAAAGAAGGAGAAGATAGATGAACTGATATGATGATAGCATAGTTTTCTATGCATTTCGGGGGTTTGGACCAAACTGGACCAAAAATGAACCAAACCGGACCAAACCAGACCAACTGGATCAAACTGGACCAAAAATTGACCAAACCGGACAAAACCGGACCGACTTGACCAAACTAGACCAAAAATGGACCAAACCGGACCAGACTAGACCTAACTGAATCAAACCGGACCAGAAATGGACCAAACCGGACCAAACTGGACCAAACTGGACCAAAACTGGATCAAACCGGACCAACCGGACCAAACTGGACCAAAAATGGACCAAACCGGACGAAACTAGACCTAACTGGATCAAACTAGACCAAACTGGATCAAACCGGACCAACCGGACCAAACTGTACAAAACCAG